>NC_049987.1:5147268-5201770 GCF_000003815.2 Branchiostoma floridae | reverse complement strand
ATTCCAGTGCCGAGAGAGCTTCATCACTGTCCAGAACAAAGCAATTCATCACTGGAAAACCAGTGATGAACTTCCTTCTTCACTGGGCGTCCAGTGATGACGCCATTTTGAATATACTTTCGTCACTGGAAGCCCAGTGAGGAACCCGTGACCCGCGTAGCCTTGCCACACATGTTGTGCATAAGGCCATCTCTAGTAGGTATTTTTGGGTGTTTTCTCATTGCCTATCTCACGTCTGCTTGGAGATTTACAAAAGAATGTTTGCCTGTTTGTTTGAATTTTTACTTGTATTGCGAACTCAGTAAACCAACTCGACTGTATATTGGATTGCATGTTTTGATAATGTGTGTACAAGTATTTGCCATGTGTATTCGATATTGTCATTGTGTATATTTGATAATGTACACATGTATTTGATTATGTGTGTATTGAATGATGTGTGTATTTGATAATGTATATATTTGATAACATGTGTATTCATACCCAGGTTGTCTTGTGTCAGACGAGGTGTCCACAGTGCGGCATGTTTACTGAAGAAGGACAGTGGCAGTAAAACAGACAGGTACTTGCAGATAGTTTTGATATTCAAGGTGAATATTATTTAGTTATATGACCACAGAGCTTGACATTCATTTTCAAGAATAGGTGTGTTGGTTGCACAGTTTTTAGGTTTGAAAAATTGTGATGGACCCAAAGTCTTTGAAAGTCCATAGCCAGCTTCAAAATTTTCAATTGATACAGGAAAGGTTTCATTATTTTTGTTACACTTAATTCATAAATCTCAAGAATATGATAGGCCCTACTAGTGCATAGCCTGGGTACCATCGCAGCGGGTAGCTATTTTGCTCCTAATGGTCGCTTCTGCTACCCGACTAGAGACCTGCACATTCATTTGGTGCTAACGTCAGGTAATGAGCAAATTAAGTAATGGATTCTACAGCATTCGTTCGATGACAACAGGCCTCCCACAAGCGGACGGAGGGAGGGAGTTTCGGGCGTCAGAGCGCAGTTTGAACAATCGCTTGAACCCATTCCTTAATTTGCTCATGTCTAGAGACCATTCAGCACTGTAATTTGAATCCCCTTCGCTGTGATTTGTTTAATCCCCTATGCTCTGATTTGTATCCCCATACGCTGTGATTTGTATCCCCTACGCTTTGAGTTTGATTTGGGCCAATATGCCATGTTTCAGCCAGAGTTGGGCGCTACTCTGTTGTTTTTGTAACAAAGCCTACAGAGGTAAGAAGGCTTTCTTTCATGAAATTTGGCCTCAAAATGCAAATAAAAAAGTGTTTTTGAGGGTCACAAATTTGAAATTCTTCAAGGGGAGAACGCCACAGACAACCCTACAAGACTCACCCTTCCACAGATTGCCATGTAGCTTTGCTGCACTATGATGCTCCTACACAGTGACGAAACCCTGATCAGAACCCTGCTAACATCACATTATCATTTGTGTTCACGGTGCTCTAGTGATGGAGAGGTGGATCCCCGACTGGTGGCAGCAGCTAAAGACGTGGCCTCCAGTCTGGGGGGAGGGGAGAGGGTAGAGTCTGCACTGCAGCTGCAGCTAACATTGGTAACATTTGTGTTGATGTGTGCAGCAGTGATGGAGATGTGGACCCCCGACTGGTGGCAGCAGCTAAAGACGTGGCCTCCAGTCTGGGGGGAGGGGAGAGGGTAGAGTCTGCACTGCTGCAGCTAACATTGGTAACATTTGTGTTGATGTGTGCAGCAGTGATGGAGAGGTGGACCCCCGACTGGTGGCAGCAGCTAAAGACGTGGCCTCCAGTCTGGGGGGAGGGGAGAGGGTAGAGTCTGCACTGCTGCAGCTAACATTGGTAACATTTGTGTTGATGTGTGCAGCAGTGATGGAGAGGTGGACCCCCGACTGGTGGCAGCAGCTAAAGACGTGGCCTCCAGTCTGGGGGGAGGGGAGAGGGTAGAGTCTGCACTGCTGCAGCTAACATTGGTAACATTTGTGTTGATGTGTGCAGCAGTGATGGAGAGGTGGACCCCCGACTGGTGGCAGCAGCTAAAGACGTGGCCTCCAGTCTGGGGGAAGGGGAGAGGGTAGAGTCTGCACTGCTGCAGCTAACATTGGTAACATTTGTGTTGATGTGTGCAGCAGTGATGGAGAGGTTGACCCCCGACTGGTGGCAGCAGCTAAAGACGTGGCCTCCAGTCTGGGGGGAGGGGAGAGGGTGGAGTCTGCTCTGCTGCAGCAGCTCAGAAGACATGAGGACACCACATTCGCAGCGAAGTCTGCAGCCACGCCTGCAGAGACGTCTGCAGACAACAGCAGTCTGGGGTATACCATCTCCTTATCTAGGCCACACATATCTGATAATTGGTTCTTGGAAATGCCGTTCGACCGCTCCTATTTTTCCGGAAATGACCCCAAACAAATAATTCAACACACCTTCCATTCAGCAAATTTTCACCATTTAAGAACTTTTTATAGGTGTGTATTACACACGTTTTTCATGCACACAGAACCTCAAGCCAAGGCATGTATGTATGTGAGTACAAATAGCTGAAATCATCATACTATTCATAGTGCAATTGTTCTCATATAAAATAGGCAGCAAAATGAGATATCCTCAATGACATATGAGTCATTCATTTCTTCCTGAATATGTTCCAGGGACCTGATTTCTGGATTACGAGTGGTACAAGGCCAGAGGACCAACAGAAATGCAACCAGGGGGAACAGGTAAGCGGTCACTCTAATGCTATATCACTTTTAGTGTATGTGTTTTGTACAGCCTGGTTCAGTAGTGTGTATTTAGTATATATAGGATTTATCTCAATGGACCTGAAGTGCAAATTCAAATACATCATGACATGTGACAATCCCTGCATGACAGATATAGGAAAATATATCAAAGAAGGTTTAGACATTAGAAATTCCTCCAATGATTGTAAAAGTTAACTGTAAGAAATTTATCCCATACTACAACTTCTGTATTAGTTAGATAAGCGTTAAGTTATAGAACTGTATACGTAGTTATGTAGATGCCATACTTTGTACCCCGTACAATTGTTGTGCAATAAAACTATATATATATATACACACTCCAGTAGAGCAGGAAATGTCTTATAACAGTGCAACCTGTGTTTGATACCTTCTCCAAAATGTCCTTTTTTAGACCTATTTTTTTTTTAAAGAATGTCCTTGAAAGATTATATGATGTCTTTTTTGGGAAGGACTTATATATTACTAATCTATCTTATGAATATAACATTGCATCATGATATGTTATTTAAATTTCAAGTCTGTCATACAATGGTTAAGCCAGTAGATTTTTTTATGTTGTATTTACATTATAAGGCAAGTGAATTTTTCAAAAGTTGTCCAACCTTGTCTCACACAAAACAGTTCTTAGGTTAAAGGGACATAATGTAAAAAATAAAGTCACTGTTTTCGGTCATTTTTCTACATTATGAGTTGAGTCTACCTTATTACACTGCACAGCAATATTTACAACGTATGGATACGGCTTTGTTTGTGAGTGAGGGAGTCTTGAAATATGCGCACTTCCCTCCGCCGCTTGAGTTGCCCGCCATTTTATCCAACTCTCTGGCGAACCAAAGTACGCTTTAGAATGCGTTCGGCGGTTCGCTCGAATCATTACTGAAGTTTGTTGAAAGTCCCGCTACGCTCCAAAGATCTGCGACCGCAACGGTCGATTCGGAAATCTACGGTCGGCTTACTTCCGGTAGGCTACCCGGAAGTAAGTGAATTTGGTCGCGGCTTACTTTGACGTTGTTAATTAGCACTAGAAATGTGATAAAATGACGCAGATAAGTTAGAAATAAGTTGCAAATGTCAATCTGAATGGAGATTTTCAAGTTCAGAACATTTGAAATTTTGGCGCCATATTTCTACATTATGTCCCTTTAAGTGTACAGTTTTGTTTCTAGGTCGGAGGTGAAGAACTTTCGTCAGGAATTTCAGCAGACGAGACAAACTCAGCCCAGATCAGAGCAAGTCTTCAGGAAAGAGAGGAGGTATGTGTACATGTGTTAGGGGAGGTATTTGCATGGGTGTACAGAAGCTGTGAAATGGATCGCAATGGAATGAAATGGAATATACAGCAAAACGGTACAACAAAATGGTACAGTATATTCATAAAGTATAAAATTGATCAAAATGGAACAAAATATGAAGTTAACTGAAATAAGATCAAAGGAATTACCATACATATATATGGAAACAATACTTTGGAAGGACAAACATACTGAAGTGGATGGTAAAAGAATGTGGCATGTTTCATTCTGGAATTTACCCCAGAATTTTTTTGGGCCTAATTGTACTCTTAAAAGCCAGAATTGTTACCAACGTCTTTGGAAAGATGTTACGAAAAAATATGCTCACGAGCTGTCGCAAATAGCACAAAGTACAAGGAAGCACACCAGTTCATTTCAGGCAGTACAGAAACTGTGTCATTGTCGTTACTGTTTGCAGGTCGTTGTTTGAGGGGAAACGACTGGGAATCTTCATGCAGGAGGAGGTTAACAGCTGGGAGCCTGATGGTAACTTTTCTTACACACTGATCAAATAATGGCACGACTTGCATGATTTTAAAGGAACTGTTCATAAACAATCTCATTTTAGCTATAAACTTAGTATTTCCAATTTTTGCATGTGCTTCATGTCAGTTCGTTACTACCCTGTAAGGGCAGAGTTCTTGCCAGGCCAGTTAAGGGGCCCCTACTCTGTGCTTTGTATCATAGATATGCTGTGATTTGTATCCCCTATACTGTGATTGGGATCTACTATGCTTTGATTTGATTTGATTTGGGCCCCTATGCTACACATGTTTCAACCTTTTCTGTTGTTTTGTAACAAAGGTAGAATAAATATGTTGCCTTCAGTTAATCAAATTTGGCTCTAAAAATGCAGGAAATAGTGTTTCTGAGGGTTAGGATTTTCAGGGAGAGGATGTCTCAACCTCCCTTTAATGTTCACACCTGCTTATGATTTTTGGGGGGATGCTTGCTACTACTACTACTACTACTACTACTAGTGTCCGTCAGTCTATGCAGACTATGACTACTACCTAAGGACAAAGACAATGTAGACTAGAATACAAAAAAAGGTGTGCAAATTGAATACAAAATACATAAATTTAATGGAAGACTTGGGAATTATTACGATAAAGTCCAGAGTTCAATTCAAGGGGCTTGTCTGCCGATGGCCACATGCCGTCGGCGTCTTCTTTCAGCCTCCTTGAACTCCCATCCTCTATGAACCGCTTGCTAGGGTGCCCCTTACACTGTGACAAAAATCCTGGTGAAAACCCTGAAGGAATGACCGGCTCATCTCCCCTCCTCTTACAGCACCTACATTATGGGATGAGGAGCAGAAAGCAGAGCTGGAGGCACAAGTGGACCGTCCTCCTCGTAACGGGTTTGAGGAGATGATACAGTGGACAAAGGAAGGCAAGATGTGGACCTTTCCCATCCAGAATGACCAAGGTACGACTGTACTTAATACCTTTGCCAAGAAGGCCATGTTTTTGATAGCTAATCTGCATGCAGATCTACTGGTGGCATAAGAAGTTTAGCTGGTCAAGGAGCGTTCTGAGCCACCTAATCTCCATGCAGATCTACTGGTGGCATAAGAAGTTTAGCTGGACAAGGAGCGTTCTGAGCCACCTAATCTCCAGGCAGATCTATCGATGGCTCAGAACACTCCTTGGCCAACTAAACTCCTTATGCCACCAGTAGATCTGCATGGAGATTATTCAATTGAGTGTGTATATGTACGTGTCTGTCTGTCTGTCTGTACACAATAACTTGAGAAAGCCTTGGTGGATTGTTTTGATATTTGGCATGAGGGTAGGTCTTATGATACAATGTACCTTTAAGTGCTTGGATTATAGAGCCTCTAGTGGTGTGATATGGTACTGCAGTGGAACTTCTGGTTTTAAAATCTCGTGTTCTGGACATGCTGTGGTCATGATTTTTGATTGGTATATAGCTCTTGGAGAGGAGAGTAAGGCATACAGGTTTTGGACTACTAGTATTTTTCTGGGACTGAATGGTAAATTTTTTTTTTTTTTCACAAAGAATTCTAACTCAAAAAGGGCTTGACAGATTGTCATGATTGTTAGTATGTTTGTTTGTTTTTCAATTCTTAATCTGCCCACTTGTTCCATTAATTTTCTTTGACAGTCCTAGAATGAAGAGGTTAAATTGTGTAGCCTAAAGCATACATTTTCGTCCATGTTTGGTGCATGTAGTTAATATGTTGTAGCTTGTGTTGTTTTTCAGGTCTGGAAGAGGAGGCAGCGGTCGGTTTCCACGAACACGTGTTTCTGGAGGATCTACTAGAGGGTTTCCCAGAGAAGGGACCAATCAGGCACTTCATGGAGCTGGTCGTAACAGGACTCTCCAAAAACCCCTACCTGACCCTACAGCAGAAGAGAGAACACGTAGACTGGTTTAGAAAATATTTCCAAGAAACGGAGCCAATTCTGAGAGCTTCGGGTTCCATGACTGCATAGCCTACCATGTGACAACCTTGTAAATTTAGTCAGGAACTGTACAGTAGATAGGCAAATGCTACTTTACCTTTATCTGTAGGGTAACCTTTATCTGTGGGGTAACCTTTATCTGTGGGGTAACCTTTATCTGTGGGGTAACCTTTATGTTTCTCAAAACAGGGTTTTTAAGGATTTCAGGTTGACAGACAGGCTGTGAATAGAGTACTTTGTTATTGAGATAAGCCAGACTATCCCAAGAACAAGACTAAGGCAAATTATCTGGCAGACAGCTGTTGAGTGGCTACCCCCTAAAAGTAAAGAATCTAAGACTGGCTAAGGAGTGCCAATTCAAGGCATTTAGGTTAGCTAAGGGCTAGCCCTGCATGGAAGGATGGTCATACTGTGTGTGTGATATTTTGCACAAACATAGTTTATTTCACATTATTTTGCCAGAGATCAGTAGACAATATACATGTAGTTGTATTGATCTAACTTGTATGGTTTAAAGTTAGAATTGAATGGCACAGACAAACGTCATTCAGTTCAGTCACAACTGCTGGCTTCTATATTTGTCCTCCAAGTTTTCATCAGAAGACAATTCTCAACGATAGCATTACAACATAGATATTATGAATTAAGACTTCTCACAGACTTACTCTACTATGCTATACACAGTGTGATTTGCTTGGGTTGTTCTTAGTCGGCAAATCAGCTGCCTGTTCTACAATGGGAAATTGTATTATGTAAAATTTAACATGGGTCTTACAACATTTCTAAGTTCTCCAACTACATTTTGTTAACTAACAGTCATGGTTAGTAAAATGTTTGAAGCAACAATCCTGCGCAATCTTGCTGGCTCAGTTAACTGTTTCCCTGACTCACATTCAGTTATGGTAGACTAGAATTACACATAGTACATTGCTAAACTTTCTTCCAACACAAAAGTACAAGCGGATCAAATTTTCAAATTACTTATGTGTTGGAAGAAAGTTTAGCATTGTACTACATTGTACAATGCTAAACTTTCTTCCAACACAAAAGTACAAATGGATCAAATTTTCAAATTACTTATGTGTTGGAAGAAAGTTTAGCATTGTACTATGATTAATAACAACACAGATAGCGTCCATGATAGAACTACACACATGTACTGTATGTTCTCAATAAAAGTACGCACTTTAGAAAATTGTCAAAATTCAAAAGGTGCTACAGGTTGTTACCGAAATCAGGATGCAATCTTTATTTGAGGTTTTAGCATGGATATTTGGGAAAAGGACCTCAAATACACAAGTTGGCAGTACAGTTCTAGGAAGGATGCAAAACTTTATAGATAAATCTTTTTTTTTTCAATCTTTCTCTTCAATTTTCTTCTATGAATTGTTCAATTTATCCACATTCACTCAGTGGTTTCCATTCCACATTCACTGGTACTAACATTAAACAATGAAATGTTAGAATTCACTTGCAGAGCTCATGGTTGTATTGGACCTGCAGCAACCTCAAATGTTCATGGGCAACCTTGTATTTGCCCACTGGGCAACCTGCTATAAAACGTATTTCAAACCCTGCATCAAGTAATGAATACTTTTTGATTGTACGTCACATTATTCAACATGCAACAATTAAACAACGTTAGTTCACCTTTATCATAGCATGTTTTTAAAAACAGTGTATTTTGGAATATGAGGTCAACAGACAATGGTTTGAATTGCAATATTCCCAGTTTATAAGAAGAATACTAGAAATACTGTAGTCGACTTGAAAACCCTAAATAAGCAGTTTTAAAAAACAACGTTAACGGACATAGGCTTCCCCGCGAAAAGGTGAACTAGCGATATAGCATTATTAAGCGTATTATGAAACATAGTCTCAGATTTTCTAACAACAGTTACTGTTTTATATTCTACTCTGTAATCCAGATCATGAAGCTCTATAAAACTGTATAAAAGTACAAACTATAATCTATAGTATTAACTATAATTTGCCAGTCATGAATGGCATTATAAAAGGATGATTTTGTTCATCTGACGCCGTGTAGAGCTGCCCCAGATGAAGTGGAGGGCCCGGTGTAACATCTGTAGCTGTCAGACAACACGACGTCCGTCTGTAGGGATTTGTACATGTCCAGAACCAACTGGTCCATGGAAACACCTCCTGTCATCGCCTTTGTGAAGAACACACTCTCCAGACTGGAACGCTGGACCTGAGGAACACAGAAATGCAATCATCAACATCTGCACATGAAACTGTACAGAAATGGTTGATGCCGACATACTGTTACAGTAAAAGGTTTGTGATGATTCAATTTCGTGGTAAGAACATGGACTGTTCAATGTTGTGAGTTCATGATAGAGTGCTATATTCAGATACTGCTAATTAGAAAGTAATGGTGCTTTTACTGACAGCCAGTCAGGAAACACCTACCAAAGCAAGGGTGCTACAAGCAGTCACCAACACATCATAATACGGTACAGTGTGCATTACATAGTAATCTTTTAAGGACGTTAGTTATGCACAGGTTTGACCATTGATACACACGTCAGGTTTGACTGTATATCAGGCCGTTACCACATTGGGCAGTGAATGCTATATACTGAATTCTATAAAATGCTTAGGTCAATGAGAAAAATCCAAGAGACCAACAAAAGTGACAACCATGGCCAAATAGCTACTTTGCTCAGATAACCACTAACACAGATTTAACTGTCTAACTATATTGGCTGTATAAAAACTGCTCTCCAACAAGATCTCTCCAGTGTCACTGACAAAAGACAATGGATGTTGTCTTATCTAACATCTGACCGTTTCCATCATATCCAGTTGGCGTAGAGTGACCATAGCTATAGGCTGTGTACTTACCTTCCGTAGGCTGGACAGAAGGAGAAGTAGTTTGCCGAAGCGGAAAGGTTGGCCAGCTTTGTGCATCTCGATGTGGTGACCACTACCACAGATTTACAAATGTAACTATATGTCTATTAGTAACTAGAGTGACCATAGCCTATAGCTGTGTACTTACCTCTCGTAGGCTGGACAGAAGGAGCAGTAGTTTGCCGAAGCGGAAATGTTGGCCAGGTTTGTGCATCTCGATGCGGTGGCTGAAGCTGAGCTGGGTCTGGTCCTGTAGGACTGCCACTGCACCGTGATCTCTCAGGGACTGCACATCTGTGAAACAACAAGATGTCTGGGATATAGTTTCACCTAGCGTGGCATCATCTGGGTAGCCTTTGTTTGCTTCTGCTACTCATCTGTATATTCAAATCTTTTGGTGGTGACGACAGTTTATGAGCGAATTAAGGAATGGTACTAGAGTGCTCGTTCGATGACAACAGGCCCTCTCACAAGCAAACGGAAGGCGTTTCGGGTGTGGGAATGCCTGAATGAATGAGCGCTTAAACCCATTCCTTAATTCGCTCATTTGAAGGGACGAATCAGTGCCCTCGTCCAAAATTTGGATAATTCCAGAGGTTCCCAGATGGAAAGGCAGAGAAGAGACTGTATATATTGTATAATATATATGTCAGCGCTAATTTCTTTACGGATGATACCCAGGCAAATTTCCACCACAGTATCCTACCTGTGAAAACACCGAGAGGTACCCTGAGTTATCCAGCAGTCAATCGGGCCGAATTTGTGGTTTTGGAGCTACGTCACACCCTGCTGGCACTGGTGAAAATGGGACTGTGGCGTAAGAAATGTGACCCTAGAATATATCAACTCACCAGTCTTGAACAGCACAATCCCCTTCAGACAGGCGTACTCCACGGCATCCACCTGCAGCTGGTGAAACTTGTGCAGGGTTTCCTGCAGCATCTGCACCTGCTGCAGGAATGTCTGCAGTCTGTCTGCAGAGCTCTGATCAGGGGGGACACCTGGCAACACAGCACACACACTTCACTTCACTTGACTTGACTTTATTCAGATCCACTTTTAGCGTCTTTTATAGCAATTTTATCTCTTAGTGAACGTGGGACAGGCCTGCTATGCCGCCTCACATCGCGAGGTGTCCTTCATGTACTGCGCCAACTGTTTCCTGATGGTGGAGTTTCTGAACCCTCGCTCGTGTTGGACGGCTATAGTATCGGTGGGAAGAACAGAACAGGTGGTTGTTACATAACATTAAATGTCAATTATGTAAATTAAGACGCATTTACAATCTTTGAAAAAATGCTATACAACCTTAGGTATAAATGATGCAAAATTCATACTCACTAGATCCGGCTCCACACTGCGGTACTTTCCTTCAGGTTCAGATATCTTCACTCCGCGGCTGTTTCCTCCCGCTACGAATCGGCCCGACCAGTACCCCGGCTCTCCACCACCCCCACCCCGAGGCCGACCCCGTCTCTCAGCCTCCCACGAACTTGACGGCATCATAATGCTTGCACTCCGGGGTATTGTAGTACGCCAGGTACAGGGGAGTGCCTGCCTCCTCGCTCTGTGGCCGCAGGACGATGTACGGCGTTTCCCGATTCCAGGTGATCAGGACGACTATTCTCGAGGTGTAGTCCTTCAAAGCGATCGGCAGGATGTCTGCCACGTCGGAGTTCCAGTGGCCCCGCCGCGACATGTTATTGAGCTCGTGTATGAACTCCCAGAAACCGCCCGGGACAGCTTTGGCAAACATCTCAGAGTGAGCCCTGATATACCGCACTAGGTCTTCACGTAGCTGTTGAGCGGTGGTGGTGACTCTGGGTTCTCCTCTACCGAGTTGTCTGGCGACTGCCTCAAAGAAGCAGTTCCCATCCCGTGGAACCGGGTCGATCTCGAATTTGGGCGGGGGAAAGGGAAGATCCGTGGCGGACTCAAAGGACGACGTCGACGAGCTACTAGTACTATCTGTCAGCCTAAGCGTAGAGACGTCTGATATCTCGGAGCCAGTAACGCTCTGAACTGACAGGGCGTCTTCGTTCTTTTCTGCAGCAGGCACACTGGGTACATCAGAGCCCGCAACCTTGGACTGTCGTCCAAAACACTTCCTCAGGCTGGCATTCAGTTTTCTGGCCCGTTTCCTCACCTTCCGTTCAAACCTGCATTCACAGAAGATAACATCACCCTGTGCCATCTATTCGGAAATGCAGCTTGAACACATTGACGAAACGATGAGAGTCTTGTCAACGCCAGCTTGTTGACCTTTATCCGAGGGTAACCTGTATCCGTTAATCTTACAAATTTAGTACTTAGGGAGAGGACTAAAAGCACAAAAGGCGGTACTTTCAAACTACAATATTTTGAAAACCTTGCAGTTTGAACCCACCGTCCGCCGACTTCATATCCGTTAAACTAGTACCTTGTTTTCAAAAACAGATATAGGTTACCCAACGAATAAAAGTCAACTAGCGCTAATAAAGGAAGCACAGAAACGCAGAAACGCAGAAAAGTGAATCCTACAACGGTCCAGTATGAAAGAAGAGACCGTCGAAATACTATAGACACATAACACATCACATTACCTAACGTTACATATATAACGTTATATAACGTTGCTAGCAATACATTTAGTAATAAGAAAGTAAAAAGGCGACGGGTGTAACGAAATTGGTACTTGTTTATTACGTCGAACAAGCATAGAATTGTACGTCCAAATCCTCAAATCTCAGAAACAAACAAACATACATACATACAAACGCTACCCAAAATATAACCTTCTTGGCGAAGGTAATTAAATCTGTAGAAGTCCCGTATAGTTAATAAAGGTAGGAAATAAACTAACGGGAAGTTTCGTCAGAAAGTTGGTAGTCAACCCTTCTCCGCCTGACGCCCACTTATTAGGGGGGGGGGGGGGGGGGGACACACCAGTTTATTTGGGGGTGCAATTGGAGGCGGCATACCCTAAAGTCTAGCGACCAGCTCTACCAGGGAATTATCCTGAAGCAAAATAACTGTATATATGGTGAAGGGATATTCCTTTAGCTACAAGATCAACTGAATTTCGATCCTTCAACTTCTTAACATTATTTTCATGTAAAAAGTAATGCAAAAAATCGGGCATTTTGGCATTGAAAGAAAAAACATGAAGACGATTTTTCCGGCAAAGACGACTGATACTGTCAGAAAGAGGAAAATCTAAAGAGTAATCCAGGCAATTATGAAGAAAATTCTAGTACTACAGTTTTTTTAATCATCCACGGCGCGCGGCATTACAACTTGACTTAATACAGCGCTTTAGAGGTCAATCTAGGTCAAGGGCCTGTTTACATTCAGGCGTAGGAATATCCCGGAAGTAAGGCGCGGACCAAAACACAATTTGCACCAAAAACACACCATTTCCTACGCTTTTCAGCCATGTAACCGTTAAATGTCATTTCGCAGGAAATAATAAGAAATGTCAACTCAAACATGGACCCTCGGAAGCCTTTCGTCACTTTTTGGTCGCGCACTACCACGGACCCCCGGTCGCGGAAGAACTGGGGTGTGCATCGTTAAAGTTGGGCTACTGAACGTTTTCTAACAAGTTACTGTTTGTTTCCATATGAAGTCAAATGTATCATCACGGCTATAAATGGTTTGACCAGGCTGGAAAATTACCAGGTATCAGAATTCTTTGCTTTTTTACACCGCCAAATCATAGCATAGCTCCCAACGGTTTTGTATGGTTTTAATGCAACCCTTCCCTATCAGTAATGGAACTGACAAAACGTTGGTATTTTTCGCTTCGGGTTGCCTACGAAAAAACAACTCTACTATCCATGTATCATTATGAGTTTTATATACAATGTATGGAGAAACGTCAAACGTAATCCAGGTAATAAGATATGCCAAAAAGCAGTTACTCAAGCAACTGGATATGATTTGGGAAACGGCCAGACGTTTCCAATGTCATCCAGTTGCTTGAGTAACTGCTTTTTGGCAATGTATGAGAAAGCTATACCTTCCGTCTGTCTACATTTCACACCACCAAGTTAGGTGACACTCGAACTATCGTATGAATACAAAAAGGTATACCTAGCACTTTGGAAAACTTCGTAGTCGTGTTCGCTTCACTAAAGTTTTACTTACCATGACTCCCTGTTTTGTGGCACCACATTAAAGTTCACCGGGTGAACTAGGTTTTTACTGTTCATGCAACCCATAATTATAATGGGTACGTTTCAAATGTCGATTTCTATACGTCAGTGAATATCTCCGTAAGCGTTGAACAAGCGTACGCGATCTGTACGAGTCGCTAGCGGCTTGTTTACGTCGCTGTAAACAGTGTTGACGTTCCACGGTAACGTTTGTGACGTTCTGGAACAGCTTTCAAGTAGCGCGAGCTTCCCATGATGGTTTGCGCACTCTAGAAGTAATTTCTTAACAACTTACGAACGTACCGTTACTTTGGACGAGCTCCCGCTCAAAACTAGCCTGTAGTCTTGTTGTACTTTTAGTCGCTCCCTGAAGGTAGGCTAGCGCCAACAAGGGAAACGTACCTTCTGGGAGCGACTAAAAGCCCAACAAGACTGGACTCCAGGCTAGCGAAATCAAACAGACTTGAGAGCGTCTTTCACTTGACTCCATCCACCAGGGACTTGATTTCCTTCAGTTCAGTCGGTGTCAGTTCTAAAGTTGTTGATAGTCCAAGCAATGAATTCATAGAATTCGTAAATGAAAGAGTGATAAGTCTGCAACGTTTAACGTGTTATAGGTGTTCACTTCTATTTTCAACTAAGGCCAAGGTCCCGGGGTCCAGGCGGACTGTTTCTGGAAACGAAAAATAGAAAAATACACGTAAAAACGTACACAAATAGTACCCATATATCTTTACGTAATTACGTCTCGTATAGTTTGGTGTCTTTTATATCATAACTTTTCGTTTCCGAAAGCTGTCCGGCCGGGCACCGGTATCATGGAAACGCCCTTTCTTTGGCTGATACAAGGCGGGAATGACACTCCTAATTAATATAAAGGCACAAGACCGGTGATACGGCAGTGTTCGAACCCTTGGTCTTGAGCCAAACACGCTACCGTTACGCCACGCGATCCCGCATTTGTATTACAAATCAGTCATGAACAACCTGTAAAAAATACAAAAGTTGTTTTTTTTTAGCTTTGCTTTGCCTGGTCAGCTGCAGCTGAAATCTTTGTCTTGTTGCTGTATAGTCTTTCTGTAAGTGCGACCAATTTGTCAGCCGTCTGCTCTGGTACATCCAAACTGCCAGCAAGGGGTTGCAGTTCATCACGATTGGACTAGGAGGCATGCATGCACAGTATTCAACATTGTTTGGAATTGACGTTCAAATTAAACCTTTGATTCGAATTCGTTTCTGGACCAAATTCAGAGCCAAGTTGTTTTTCCAGTCCCGTCTCTAATGCATTAATCCTAGGGGATTACATTCAATCTTTAATCCGCTTCTGAACCTGGCCTTGGAAATTAAGACCCGTTCTAGCAAGCCGCACTTGGAAATATTTGTAGTATACTTAGTAGTATATGCACACTAAGGTTGTACATGTACATGTCCATGATACATAAGGTTCCGGTTCGGAGTTTTTTTTACGATTCGACGCGGCCGATTTGACTGTCTCTGAGAAAAGCACTAGCGCTTCTCAAAACATCGTTTTTCCGGACAACTCAATGTTTCCGATTGAAAAGGGTGCCTTGTCGCTGACATTTTCTGTAGAAATGTTATTTTTGGTAAAAACCATCAAAAATATAAGCTTTTCACCCAAAAATTGCTAATTTCGGGCCATTCTTTACAGGCCACTACACGGTAAAAATGAATTTTCCTGGGGTAATGACTAATATGGCAATAAAGGTCAAGACTTCTTCTGTATACTGAGTAAAAAAGGAAAAAAAGTTATCCGATACGTTTTCCGTGAGCTCCGATGGCGCTAAAACACCCAAAACGCATATAGAACGCACGATCTGGGTAATCAGGCGACGAAACGCTTCACCGCTATCGCGCGCGCTAATACCAGGAAGTGTTCGCCGCACGATCAAATCTCCGACACCATAAAACGCTACGAACAACAAGCATTTGAAGAAGTATAAAAGATTATACATTGCTAAAGCGATAGCCGGAAAATCTAAAGCCAAACCTATAGAGACAACCTCTGATTTGCGTCTTATTTTTAGGGAACCGGAACCATAAGATGCCATAGCAATCACTAAAAGTGAATTGAGGGTTACGTCATTTTACGCCTGCGAGAAAGTTTTCCCGAGAGAGTTGACATGAGAGTGTTGTGTGTTCTTCCAACAGAAAAAGCACATTGTTTTTACATTTTTTTTATAAAATCACAACTTAACATTTCATGAACCATATGCGGTGTTCCTGGGTGTACATATGTTGGTTCTTATGATACCATAAGATATCAGGACGTTTTGGCACCTAGACCAGGTCAAAGAAGACTATTAGGGTTAGGCTTAGTTGATCTTAGTTAGAGGGCCTTAGAACATTAATCCTTGGCTAGACTAACCAAAGACTAATGATTTGTGATACGATTTTTATCCCATCGCGTAACGGCAGCGTGTTTGGCTCGGGACCTAGGTCCGAATCCTGCCGTGTCACCGATCTTGTGCCCTTGTGAAAGGCACTCAGTTACACAACTTTCCTCAATTGTGACTCAGGTAAAACTGATAGGACGTGGAATGGAGGTCCAGTAATCCCTGTTTGTAAAGAAAGTTAACCCTCCACGCCTTTCGAAAAAGAGTAGGAGCATGCCCTGGTGTGCGATTGTGCAAAATTCTTCTGTTTGAAGTTGGTGATTCACTACAAAAAACACCCGGATGGAAGCCTAGCGAACCTCCGTCTCGTATAAGCCTTGCGGTGATATCAGCCAACACCATTCACTCAGACATGAGACCTGGCGTATCCCCGCCTTGTATCAGCTAAAGAAAGGTATTAGGAGCACATATGGTTGCCACAATGTGAGAAGATAGGAAGGTGGCCATAGGTGGTCTTTTAGGACAGGACCACCTCACATATGTTTCTAATTAATATAATAAGCATTCAATAAAGGGACAGACCCCAGTCTGTCCTCGTTCAGTTCTAACCATGGCCAGGCAAGCACATAGTGTATGCCTCATCCTTTGCTCCCCTACAAAGGGTATGTCGCCCCGTAAGGCCCACGTCACGTTCCCAAACCGGGGCCCGGCCGGGCAGCTTTCCGGGAACGAAAAATATGATATAAAAGACACCAAACTATTCAAGACGTAAAGGGAATAGACGTAGGCATTATTTATAGTTTTACGTACTATACATTTCTATTCTTCGTTTCCACAAACAGTCCGGTCGGGCCCCGCTTTGGAAATGTGACGCTTTCCTAACTTGAAAATAGAAGTAAACACCTAACACTTTGCAGACTTGTCATACTTGCAGTTATGCATTCATAAACTCTGTTGGGACTTCGGAATTCATTGACAACGGAAGAGCTGAAACCAACTTACCTGCGGTGTAGAAAATACAGTAACTGTAACTTGTTCAACTTTGTTACGAAAGACTTCTGGAATGCGCGAAGCATCATGGGAAGCTCGCGGTGTTAAAAAATTGTTCCGGAACGTCACAAACGTTACCGTGGAACGTCAACACTGTTTTAGCGAGGTAAACAAGCCGCTAGCGACTCATACAGATCGCGTACGTACGCTTGTTCAACGCTTATCTAGAAATTTTCGATTTACTTACTCTATATCATAGAGATCGACAATCATTATGGGGTGTACGAACACCAAGGTTCACCCAGTGAATTTTGACCCAGTGCCTCAAGCCAAGGAGACCTGGTAAGTAAATCCTATGTGAAAACATTACCATAAAGTTTTCCAAAGCGCTAGGTATACACTCCCTCAACATTGCCAAGGTACTCTGAGTTCTCGGATAATTTTGTGGTGTGAAATGTAAACAGACGAAAGGTATAGCTTCTTCATATATTGTGTATAAAAACCCATAATGATACATGGATAGTAGGATTGTTTATTCGTAAGCAACACGAAGGGAAAATATCAACGTTTCATCAGTTCTATAGCTAAAGTTTCCTCTTTGCTGTCATGACAGCTAGAAGTAGAACAAGTCCCCCATTACGTACTCCGATGAACGCTTCACTCTCATCAAGCTAAGGGAACAACCCGCCGTACGTGCAATTTTCCCATACGTTTTTTGGCCACGTCTGCCACGTATTTCTGAAAACGTTCAGACTGTACAGGGCAGGCGCGTCGCCCGTACGGGCACGTACGGGGGGCGAATCCACAGCCCGATGGCACACAAAGTTTTGCCTGCACGTGAAGTTCTACGGGGTGTCTGCGTGCTCCAAAATCCGTCGGATTCCCTACGAGTTCGTACGGAGGCGGTACTTATAACACTTACGGATCTCGAAAGATTGTCCATGTTTTGGCACGTAGAGAGCACGTAATTGCACGTACTGCGGGTTGTGCCCTTAGCTTCAGCAAACTAACTCGACTCACAGGACACAAAGTATTCATCGTCCGTAAACTAGTACTGTACTCCCAAATCTTGGCTATCACTCAAAATTCTTAATTACTAAGCATTTCAACCTCTTTGAAGTTATAGGTTTAATGTGTTGAATTTGACCGCCCTTGGGTTAAGGACTCTGTACGTGTTAGGCCTCCCATAGCATTGCAACATTTTCATAATGTATTCATGCATATCAATTAAGTTGATCACATTTTGTTACAAGTACATGTATGGTCATCATCTTATTTTGTTAAAGTTTTGTATTGATGTCTTTTGTATATATGTATAGTTGATATAAGTTTGACGCTGATATAAGTTTGTCAATATGAATGCGTCTGTAATCGTGGCCCTCCAACTTGAATAAAAAAAGACAGCAAAGAACTATACAGAACCGTTTGTAGTAAATTTGTGTTGGTCATATATAGGAACACTGATTTATTTATTTATTTATTCATCTCAAAACATGTGGGTAGCCCCTTCAACTTGTTTGAAGTTGATTTCCAAGGGGGCCCACTACATCAATAACAAAAACGAAACGTGTTACATTCAGTAAGACAACCAGAGGACAACAAACAATATATACAATAAACCGAAGCGTCTTTACCAAGAACATTCGTTGCTTCGCCAACCTTTAAAACTACTATTTACGGTCGTGATTATACGTGTATATATGGAAAGAAAATGTTCAATAGCCACATCATAATGTTACGGTCACGTTTCCACACAGGGGCTTACTTTTCTGCGATTCTGTTTTCGTCTTCTGTGTTTCATTCATTAATATACCTTTATACCGTTGACAAGACTGTCCTCTCTCTTTTTTTAATCATGTGTTAAATCTACATATCCGAATAGATTCATGAGGTTAGGATATTTTTCTGTGAAAGCAGGTTCGAAAGGAAGGTTAAGAGACGCTCGGGGAAGGTGAAACAAAACTTACTCAGATGCCTTCACCGAGACTCGAATTTGAAGACCAGGAAGATTGCGTGGCCTGAGCAGCCCAGAAGTGTGAAGACCACACAGAACAACGAGGACGCATTCTCAGTGAAGACCACACAAAGCAACGAGGACGCAGTCTCAGTGAAGACCACACAGAACATCGAGGACGCATTCTCAGTGAAGACCACACAAAGCAACGAGGACGCAGTCTCAGTGAAGACCACGCAAAGCGCGGAAGACGCACTCTCAGTGAAGTGCACACTAAGCAACGAGGACGCAGTCTCAGTGAAGACCACGCAAAGCAAGGAAGACGCACTCTCAGTGAAGTGCACACTAAGCAACGAGGACGAAATCTCAGTGAAGACCACGCAAAGCAACGAGGACGCACTCTCTGGAGATAGCAGCTTTTCTGATGACGTCTCAGATGTCTCTACATTAACAACAGAGTCTGAGAGTAGCAACTTATCTGAAGACGTCTCAGATGTCTCTACATTAACGACAGAGTCTGAGAGTAGCAGCTTATCTGAAGACGTCTCAGATGTCTCTACATTAACGACAGAGTCTGATACTGAGACTAGCACGTCATCCGGATCCTTCGAATCAGTCATCGACCTCCCCGTTTCCCCGCCCAAACCATCACGCGGGCAGACGACACCCGTCCCGAAGACACTCGTCCCGAAGACACTCGCCCCGAAGACGAGAGAAGAAATACTCCTCAAGAACATCGCAAGAGCAGGCTTCCAGATCGACCCAGTGCCTCGGGACGGGGATTGTTTTTTCGGTGCGGCCGCCAGACAACTCGGCAGAGGAGAACCCCGTATTGACACCACCGCCCTGCAGCTCCGTAAAGACCTAGTGCACCACATCAGGGCTCACAGTGAGAAGTTCTGCGTAGCGGTACCGGGCGGTTTCTGGGCGTTCCAACAGGAGTTGGACAGGCTGGCACGGCGGGGCCACTGGTGCTCGGATGTAGCAGACGTCCTTCCGATCGCTTTGGCGGATTTTACGTCTAGAGAGGTTGTGCTGATCACCAGCACCGACATGCAGGTCATGGTGCTGCCGCCAGAGGGCGAGGAGTCAGGCACCCCGCTAGTGTTGGCCTACCTGACTACCCCGGGCGGAGAGCACTACGATGCCGTCAGGTTCGTGGGAGGCTGAGAGACTGGATCGGCCTCGGGGTGGGGGGTACCGGGGGCACTGGTCGGGCCGGAGTGACGAGGAGTACGGTGACAAATCTGACAAATATGGGAGTGACGATTCCCGAGCGGGAGGGAGAGCCAGTACCGATCCGAAGCAGAGGAATATGGAGCCCGAGTGAGCATGAAGTTCGCATCATTCATAACTAATGATTTAGTTATAGTATTTTCTCATTGATTTGCATAATTTTGCATTCCTAAAAGTTTTAGTTTCTCAGTTGCACCTATCATGGAATGCAGTGAATTATGAATAATTAAAATTGATAAGCAATATCATTGATCATGCAAATTGACTGCATGATTTTGTATCTAAATGTTTTTTACTTAGGCTGTCTATATACATGATCATATACGGTACCAAAACTCGATCAGTAAACACCAAACTGCATGCAAGGGTTGCAGTTCATCATGATTTTACTAGGTGGCGTGCATGTAATCACAGCAACATTGTTTGGATGTTCAAATTAACGTTATCAATTCGTTTCTAGACCAAATTCAGAGTCAAGTTGTTGTTAACGTTTTTCAGTCACGTTTCTTGAGGCACCAGGACGTTTTGGCAACAAGACCAGGTCCGAGGAAGACGACACTTGGTTGGCTACACGACAGGTCAAAGTTCGAAGACTCCAAGATGGCTGCCAGGCACACGTTTTTCCTCGTCAGTTCGACTTCACAGCGGATTTTTAGCCTTGGAGCGAGGTATTATATCATATATTGATATCACTATAATCTCTTTGCACCGTTGTGCGTATGTTGTTACCATGTAAAGTTTACATAAAGGCTGCAGAATGAAGCGAGAGCTTTGACCTTGTTTGTGTGTTGGTGTTGTGGGGGGGCACTCGGGTATATTAAACTTAGTATCCATAAATTTGGGAGGATTACGTTAAAATTTCCGTTGAAATCTGATGTGAAACCTTGAAAACAAAAGTAACGGGTTCCGCACTGGTGTTCCAGTGCTGAATCAATGGGTCGAATCGGCCTCAGCACTGGTTTTCCAGTGCTGAAGAAACGTCAGCACTGGTTTTCCAGTGCTGAACGGCCTTGTTGCAGTGCTGAAGCTCCCTCAGCACTGGAATTCCAGTGCTGAACTATTCCGAGCACTGGTTTTCCAGTGCTGAACTGCCGTCAGCACTCGGGTACCAGTGCTGAACTCGCGGCGGCGAGGCGGCGAGCCAGTTCAAAGGTCGTCAGCACTGGAACCGAGTGCTGATATACAAAAGTAACGGGTTCCGCACTGGATTTTCCAGTGCTCGGGAACTTTTCAGCACTGGAAGACCAGTGCTGAAAAAACGTCAGCTCTGGGCTTCCAGTGCTGACGATTATAAAGCACTGGAACGTTCCAGTGCTGAACGTAATATTCATTCGTAGCATGCGTCCGTACGGCTGAGTTATTTCCTTTCGACTTGTTACCTTGTTTGGCGGAGATTGACATTACACATGACATTGACAACAACAGTTTTATTTAATAATGAAAGAATAAAAAGAGGCCATGACTTTGAGCTTTTATTGAATTGTGTGAATGTGATAGATATAGCCCTTTCGGGAATCATTTCGGTGGCCCTGAAAAGGGCCGGGGTAATTGTAGACAGCAGATCAGTCTTCGTTGTTATTTGTGTCGAACAGATGGCGGTGTATCTCTAGGAAAAGGCAGTCCCCTAGAGCTTGTGCTGGGCGCGTTGGTGCCTGGTAGTCCTCGATGATGGCTTCCAGCTCCTGGCGAGCACTGCAACAAGGCCGTTCAGCACTGGAAAACCAGTGCTGACGTTTCTTCAGCACTGGAAAACCAGTGCTGAGGCCGATTCGACCCATTGATTCAGCACTGGAACACCAGTGCGGAACCCGTTACTTTTGTATACTTGCTAACGTGATTGAAGACGTTTTAGACAGGTTAATTTTGTTATAATTGTAAACAGCAGCTCATGCCGCCTTGAGTCGTGTCACTAGAGTCGGCGGCTTCAGCACTCAGCGGTTTCCAGTGCGGAATATTTGTCAGCACTGGATTTCCAGAGCTGAAACGTCCTCAGCACTGGATTTCCAGTGCTGAAACGTCCTCAGCACTGGATTTCCAGTGCTGAAACGTCCTCAGCACTGGATTTCCAGTGCTGACAGGAGGACATTCAGTGCTGAAGCTGCCTCAGCACTGGATTTCCAGTGCTGACGGCGGCTCAGCACTGGACTTCCAGTGCTGACGACCACTTCAGCACTGGTGTTCCAGTGCTGACAGAGGAGACCGTTACTTTTGTATATTTGCCTTGAGCAAGCCTTGAAAACAACCGCTGCAAAACGCACTTACAAAAGGTCATCTCTAAGTAGATGTTCGGGTGTTTTCTAATCTTGGAAAACATTTCCTCACATCTGCTTGGAGATTTACAAAAGCATGTTTGCCTGTTTGTTTGTTTGTTTGTTTGTTTGAATTTTTACTTGTATTGCAAACTCAGTAAACCACCTCGACTGTGTATTGGATTTTGTGTTTTGATAATGTGTGTACAAGTATTTGATATGTGTGTATTTGATATTGTGTGAATTCGATAATATCATTGTGTATATTTGATAAGGTGTGTATTTTATGATGTGTGTATTGAATGATGTATATATTTAATAATGTGTATATTTGATAAAGCACAGCAAGTAAATTTTATGGATGACATCCTCTGCAGACTGCAAAAATAGTGCGATAGGGTTAGAAAAAAAAAGTTGGGTGAAATTGAAAAAAAAAAACACTCAGTCATGGCTTCCATATTGGTGCCATTTCTACAACTACAGTCCTGCGTACCACGCAAGTGTCACTTTTACAAGTACAATTGTTAGGCTATAACACATTTGGTACTTTTTCATCATGTTGACCATTCTTGCAGACAAAAAAATTCATGTTTATTTTCTTCTGAAATCAGGCAAAAATTATTGCGCGTGCTGGTGTCATCCATAAAATTTACTTGCTGTGGCCTAACGTGTGTATTTGTGCCTAGGTTGTCTTGTGTCAGACGAGGTGTCCACACTGCAGCATGTTTACTGAAGAAGGACAGTGGCAGTAAAACAGACAGGTATGTACAGGTAGTTTTAATATTCAAGGTGAATATTATATTAGTTATATTATATTAGTTAAATGCCCACAGAGCTTGAAATTCATTTTCGAGAATAGGTGTATTGGTTGCACGAAAAGAAGCACAAGATATTTATCATCACAAGACCTGACACACATTTTTTAAAGGTTTGAAAAATTGTGATGGACCCTAAGTCTTTGATTGTCCATAGTCAGCTTCAACATTTTAAGATAATAATACATGAATGGTTTCCTTATTTTTCTGACTCGTAAATATGACGGATCACCTGTACTAGTGCATAGCCTGGGTGCCATCGCAGCGGGTAGCTAGTTTGCTTGATGGTCGCTTCTGCTACCCAACTAGAGACCTGCACATTCGTTTGGTGTTGATGTCAGTTAATGAGCAAATTAAGAAATGGATTCTATGTAGCACAAGTTTGATGACAACAGGCCTCTCACAAGCAGACGGAGGGAGTTTTGGGCATCAGGGCGCCAGTTTGAACAATCGCTGGAACCCATTCCTTAATTCGCTCATGTTTATAGAGACCAATCAGTGCCCTTGTCCAAAATTTGGACGATTCCAAATGCTAAGATGGTCAAGGATTCCAGACAGAACAGCAGAGAAGTGACTGTATATAGTGTATAATAATTGTCAGAGCTAGAAACGATTGCATATAGTGTATAATAGATGCCGGAGCAAACTACTTTCCAGATGGCACCCACGCTAACTGGTGCACCTACACTAGTCAAAAATTATGTACAAAGCCATAAGTTTGAATGCGCAAATGTGCACACTCAGTCAGGCATGATTTTGAGGCATTACCATAGACGCCTATGGAATGGCCATAACGGCTATCATCTAGAAAATATGATTTTATCCATTCTCACAGTTACTTACTACTAGTCTGGTAAAGATTATCTGTATATTAGAGGGCCCCTACGCTGTGATTTGTATCCCCTATGCTTTGATTTGGGCCAATATGCCATGTTTCAGCCCGAGTTGTGGGCTTGTTTGTTGTTTTGTAACAAAGCCCAAGAAAGTAACAAAAAATTGGCTTTATTTCATGAAATTTAGCTCTCAAAATGCAAAAAAAAAGGTATTTTTGAGGGTCACAAATTCGAAATTCTTCAAGGGGAGAACGCCACGGACAACCCTACAAGACTCACCCTTCCACAGATTGCCATGTAGCTTTGCTGAACTATCATGCTCCTATACTGTGAAGAAACTGTGATGAGAACCCTGCTAACATCTCCTTTTCTTTTGGTGTTCATCCCCACTCTAGTGATGCTGAGGTGGACCCCCGACTGGTGGCAGCAGCTAAAGACATGGCCTCCAGTCTGGGGGGAGGGGAGAGGGTAGAGTCTGCACTGCTGCTGCAGCTAACATTAGTAACATTTGTGTTGATGTGTGCAGCAGTGATGGAGAGGTGGACCCCCGACTGGTGGCAGCAGCTAAAGACGTGGCCTCCAGTCTGGGGGGAGGGGAGAGGGAAGAGTCTGCACTGCTGCAGCTAACATTGGTAACATTTGTGTTGATGTGTGCAGCAGTGATGGAGAGGTGGATCCCCGACTGGTGGCAGCAGCTAACATTGGTAACATTTGTGTTGATGTGTGCAGCAGTGATGGAGAGGTGGATCCCCGACTGGTGGCAGCAGCTAAAGACGTGGCCTCCAGTCTGGGGGGAGGGGAGAGGGTAGAGTCTGCACTGCTGCAGCTAACATTGGTAACATTTGTGTTGATGTGTGCAGCAGTGATGGAGAGGTGGACCCTCGACTGGTGGCAGCAGCTAAAGACGTGGCCTCCAGTCTGGGGGGAGGGGAGAGGGTAGAGTCTGCACTGCTGCTGCAGCTAACATTGGTAACATTTGTGTTGATGTGTGCAGCAGTGATGGAGAGGTGGATCCCCGACTGGTGGCAGCAGCTAAAGACGTGGCCTCCAGTCTGGGGGGAGGGGAGAGGGTGGAGTCTGCACTCCTGCAGCAGCTCAGGAGACATGAGGACACCACGTCCGCAGCGAAGTCCGCAGCCACGCCTGCAGAGACGTCTGCAGACAACAGCAGTCTGGGGTATACCATCTCCTTATCTAGGCCACACATATTTGATAATTGGTTCTTGGAAATGCCGTTCGACCGCTCCTGTTTTTCCGGCAATGACCCAAACAAGTGCTTTTAAAAAGCCGGCATTTTGCCAAGGTTTGCGAACTTTTTTTTCTAGTTATTAGAATGTCATATAAATAGAACAGAGTAACTAACCTGATATGGGCACATGGAGAGATTCACAAATATGCAAATGACTTATGTCCAGAAATATGAAAATGAATATGTTTAGTGAAACTTTTTGTCATACAGTATGCAGTTATTTTCGAGAAAATCAGTTTGTTCTTGTGTAATTCTGTGATATAGATGTTGTATGGGCATTTTATGGAAAGTTAGAACGACATATATGCAGAGTATGCACGTCTCACGGTTCGTTCATTCAAATATCCCAACATCGAAAAAATGCAGAAGTAGAACAGGTGCAAAGGTGAGTTTTAATGTTCTATACAAAAGTATTGTTAATTAGTATTCCAATGGATGTAAAAATTAGTATTTTAATGGATGTAAAAAAGAAAAAAAAAAGACAGTTAAAAAAATTTCCCTCCCTGGAATCGAACCCGGTGCATTGGTTTACAATGCGCAAACTTTCCCACTGTGCTAGTGCGAACATAAAATGCCTGTTTTAACAGGTATAGAAATGTTCGGCATGGATTGAACAGGTCCGTTCATTCCAACGGCAACTACTCTGGCGACAAGGCATTTTGCTGCTGCAAGCGGCAAAATGCAAAAAATTCAACACACCTTCCATTCAGCAAATTTTCCCCATTTAAGAACTTTTTATAGGTGTGTATTACACATGTTTTTCATGCACAGAGAAACTCAAGCGAAGGCATGTATGTATGTGAGTACAAATAGCTGAAATCATGATCATAGTGCAATTGTTCTCATATAAGATAGGCAGCGAAATGAAATTTCCTCAATGACATATGAGTCATTCATTTCTTCCTGAATATGTTCCAGGGACCTGATTTCTGGATTACGAGTGGTACAAGGCCAGAAGACCAACAGGAATGCAACCAGGGGGAACAGGTAAGTGGTCACTCTAATGCTAATCACTTTTCAGGACTCGAAATTCATGCACCCACAGAAAATAATTGGGTGCACCTGGGTGCACAAAACCCCAGTATTTTGAGTCCTGCTTTTAGTGTATGTGTTTTGTACAGCCTGGTTTGGTAGTGTGTATTTAGTATATAATATAAACATGCCAGTAGAGCAGGAAATGTCTTATAACAGTGCAACCTGTTTTTGATACCTTCTCCAAAATGTCCTTTTATAGACCTTTTCTTTCAGAATGTTCTTGAAAGGTTATATGATGTCTTTTTTTGGGAAGGACTTACAAATCTGTCATATGAATATAACATTGCATCATGATATGTTATTTAAATTTCAAGCCTGTCATAGAATGGTTAAGCCAGTAGATTTTTTTCTGTATTTACATTATAAGGCAAGTGAATTTTTCAAAAGTTGTCCAACCTTGTCTAAAAAAAAACAGTTCTTAGGTTAACCCAGGGTTGTAGCCAGCACCTGTCCTTCAGTCCTTTGAAGGAATTTTGCAGCTGGGGACTGAAAAAAGTTTTCCCCATTCCGTCCCCTGGGACAGACAAAAATTGATATGTAAAGATCTTAAAAAAACTGAAACCCGTGTGTTCTTCTTCACCAAAATAGATGCCATTGAACAGCTTAGTCTACAAGCAAAATTTGCACCTCAAAATGCAGGAAATAGTGTTTCAGAGGGTCTTGATTTAGAAATTTTCTGGGACCCAGACCCCCTAGAAATGACGTGCAACGTCACGCCAAGCCTTCGGTGCTCGATAGGATTCCCATTCAAAATCAAGGGGACTGAAAATGATTTCAGGCTGGCTACAACCCTGGGTTAACCCATTACTAGAGGTTAAGTGTACAGTTTTGTTTCTAGGTCGGAGGTGAAGAACTTTCGTCAGGAATTTCAGCAGACGAGACAAACTCAGCCCAGATCAGAGCAAGTCTTCAGGAAAGAGAGGAGGTATGTGTACATGTGTTAGGGGAGGTATTTGCATGGGTGTACAGAAGCTGTGAAATGGATCGCAATGGAATGAAATGGAATATACAGCAAAACGGTACAACAGAATGGTACAGTATATTCATAAAGTATGAAATGGATCAAAATGGAAAAAAAATATGAAGTCAACTGAAATAACATCAAAGGAATTACCATACATATATATATGGAAACAATACTTTGGAAGGACCATACTGAAGTGGATGGTAAAAGAATATAGCATGTTTTATTCTGGAATTTACCCCAGAATTTTTTTTGGCCTAATTGTACTCTTAAAAGCCAGAATTGTTACCAACGTCTTTGGAAAGATGATATGAAAAAATTTGCTCACGAACTATACAAGGAAGCACACCAGTTCATTTCAGGCAGTACAGAAACTGTGACATTGTCGTTACTGTTTGCAGGTCGTTGTTTGAGGGGAAACGACTGGGAATCTTCATGCAGGAGGAGGTTAACAGCTGGGAGCCTGATGGTAACTTTTCTTACACACTTTCAGGCAGATCAAATAATGGCACGACTTGCATGATTTTAAAGGAACTGTTCATAAACAATCACATTCTAGCTATAAACTTAGTATTTCCAATTTTTGCATGTGCTTCATGTTTGTTACAGTTCTTTACTACCCTGTAAGGGCAGAGTTCTTGCCTGGCCCCTACTCTGTGCTTTGTATCCCCTATGCTGTGATTTGTACCCCCTATACTGTGATTGGAATCTACTATACTTTGATTTGATTTGGGCCTCTACGCTACATATGTTTCAACCTTTTCTGTTGTTTTGTAACAAACTTTTAAGGTAGAATAAATATGTTGCCTTCATTTAATCAAATTTGGCTCTAAAAATGCAGGAAATAGTGTTTCTGAGGATTAGGATTTTCAGGGAGATGATGTCCCAACCCCCCTTTAATGTTCACACCTGCTTATAATTTTCAAGGGGATGCCCCAGCCCCCCTACACTGCTCATGCCTGCACTGCTTGCTACTACTGCAACTACTACTACTAGTGTCTGTCAGTCTATGCAGACTATAACAACTACGCAAGGACAAAGACAATGTAGACTAGAATACAAAAAAAATGTGCAAATTGAATACAAAATACATAAACTTATTGGAAGACTTGGGAATTAACGGCACTGAACTTTAATCCAACACATTCCAGCAAATTCCAAACTGAACCATGAATAAACAAGCGGGCTTTAGCGCATTCTGGAAACTGTTTAGTGCATTGTTTACTATGTTTCCCCGGCCATTGCTACACATGCATTGGTCTGCCACTTTCTGTTGTGTCACGAGAAAATAACATTTCAAAGACAGTGTAACTGATAGCAAGTCCTTTGGGATTCTATTCCCAGTGGAACTTTAATCCAACACAATAATATATTAAACAAGGCTGTTTATCTATGGATTTCATATTTACAACGACAAATTTGTATCAATCGGCAGGCACTTACTCAAGGTTGAATTGGCAAATCGGCATGTCGGTAAACTGCTGATAGCCGCGATCAAAACACGGCCCCAAAATGCATCAACCAGCGGCAAATCCGTTCTGCTGTTCTACTACACAGTTATGACGTTCTATGAAACTTTCCATCCGTTGTTTGGTTAGCAAATGGTGGCAAAATACGTTGTTTGTGAATGGTTCCCAAAAAATATACTCGCAAAACACAGTACAAACTCCCTACAATACGTCCCCCATGTGGGGCTGTTGGTATCGCCAGTGAGATCCGTCCTACTGGCCTTTGGATGTGATCATTTTCAAAAATAGGGGTGAAGGGGCGTGCTGAAATATGATTCAAAATGGCGCGTGTTCGGATTTCCACTGAATTTGTGTAACAAAGCCTGGTCCTGTACTTTAAAGAGGGACTGTTCAAGGCATGTTGGTTGTGTTGGATGGACAGTTTATTAATATTTCGCTATATTTACTGTGATGATTAATGTGTAATGTGAGGACGAAGAGTAGGGTTGCTTGAAATTACAGTCGCTGCCCTCCTCCCACGGCTTGATAAACAGCATGAAAACATACCAGAAGATTGATTAACTTGTCACTGCAACATGCGATCTTTGTGAGCTCAAACCTACAAGGTTTTAAGTCGTATACCTTACTGGTTTTGTAAAGCACTCAACAGAATTTGCACACCGGAGCTAGTTTTTGACTGACAGATGGGTTCTGAAAAGTGTTGGATTAAAGTTGCGTTGGATTAAAGTTCAGTGCCGTTATTACGATAAAATCCAGAGTTCAATTCAAGGGGCTTGTTTGCTGATGGCCACATGCCGTCGGTGTCTTCTTTCAGCCTCCTTGAACTCCCATCCTCTATGAACTGCTTGCTAGGGTGCCCCTTACACTGTGACAAAAATCCTGGTGAGAAACCTAAAGGTCTGAACAAATGAACCTCCTCTCCTCTAACAGCACCTACATTATGGGATGAGGAGCAGAAAGCAGAGCTGCAGACACAAGTGGACCGTCCTCCTCGTAACGGGTTTGAGGAGATGATACAGTGGACTAAAGAAGGCAAGATGTGGACCTTTCCCATCCAGAATGACCAAGGTAGGGAGTGCTTATTAGACCTAGGAACAAAAATGTTTTTGTTTTGTTTTGTTTTTCAGTTCTGAAAAAATTAGGGTTGGTATGTTCGGATTAACTTTTCTTGTTAATTCATTTAGGCTGGCCAAAACTCTAGTGTGACATACTACAATACAGTTGAACAAAGTAACCTGAAATGCATGAGGACACCAAGTGTCTTTAATTGACTAACTTGAATGTTGTGCATAATAGATACATTTATCCTTCATTAGATAGGACAAGCAGTGTTTTTAATTCAATAGGAAGCTGGCTGAATCAAAATTCTAACTGGAAGCTATATGTGACTCCACTGCCCACCCCAAAAAAAAGATTAGGGTTAGGTAGGGAAACAAGAAACATAACATTTGTTTTCCTAGGCTCTACATTTTTCAAGAAGGCCATGTTTTTGATTGTGCGTGTCCATGTATGTGTCTGTCTATAATGTCAATAACTGGAGCAGACCTTGGTGGATCATTTTAATATTTCGTATGTGGGTAGGTCTTGATGAGACCTTGAAATGATTACTAGATTTTTGCCCCCCTTATGGCATATCATGGTACTACAGTGGAACTTCTTTTTTTTTTTATCTCGTGTTCTGGACACGCTATGGTCATGATTTTTGATTGGTACATGTAAAGCTCTTTGAGGGGAGGATATGTTTTTGCCTTCTAGTGTTTTGGGGGGACTGTAGCAGTATTTTTTTGTCAAAGTTTGACAAAGCATTATAAGTCGAAAAGGGCAGATTGTCAGGATAGTTGGTATATTTTTCATTTTCAATCTACCCTCTTGCTTCATTTATTTTCTCTCAAAAATTCTAGAAGAAGAATTTCAATTTTGTGGCATAAAGCATATTAGGTTTTTTGTCCATGTTTGGTGCATGTAGTTACATAGCTTGACTGTTTTGTCTTTCAGGTCTGGAAGAAGAGGCAGCAGTTGGTTTCCATGAACACGTGTTCCTAGAGGATCTACTAGAGGGTTTCCCAGAGAAGGGACCCATCAGGCACTTCATGGAGCTGGTCGTAACAGGGCTCTCCAAAAACCCCTACCTGACCCTACAGCAGAAGAGAGAACACGTGGACTGGTTCCGGAAATATTTCCAAGAAACGGAGCCCATTCTTAGAGCGTCAGGTTCCTTGACTGCATAACCTGCTATTTGACAACCTAGGAAATCTAGTCAGGAACAAAAGATAGGCTAACACTACTTCACCTTTATCTGTGGGGTAACCTTTATCTGATTTTTGAAATATTATCTCATGAAATACATTATATGTGGTTGGGAACAATGAGCTTTGTTATTGTGATAGGCCACACTACCTATGGTATGATTCAGCAGAGTTGACTTAGAAATTAAAGCAAAATAATGACTAGATAACAAATTTAGTCCCTTAGAACAACACTAAGGTACATGTAAATACTCTGATTGGCTGACAGCTGTTCAGTGGCTACTTCAGGCACTTCATGGAGCTGGTCGTAACAGGGCTCTCCAAAAACCCCTACCTGACCCTACAGCAGAAGAGAGAACACGTGGATCAGGTAATGGGCTGGGTTTTTTTCTTGCAGTTTTCGGCCCCTTGTATTTTCCAAGGTATTTTTCGGTGGCACCGGGTCAGGGCTCTAGCCAGCTCGAAATTTTTTTCCGTCAGCCAATTCCCATTGTCGTGAAAACCGCGAAAATTAAGTTAGAAAGACGGAACTGAGACCTTGAAAAACGGGTTTTTAATGAGATTATTGTATGCGAAAGGGCGCCGACACACTAAGTCAACAATCATAACAATAGCAAAACACACAGTGTGTGGCTTTTACGGCCGTGGACAGCGTCCCCAAGCCGCCTGTAACTTCCACCAAGAATTTTTGTCCGTCAAGGTAGACGGATTGGTTTAAAATTTTTTCCGTCACACTCAGCAACTTTCCGTCAATTGACGGAAAAACGGATGCAGGCTACAGCCCTGCACCGGGTTGAATTTAAGTTGGACTTGACATGAACTCGGGACACGGTAACAAATACACGCCGTGACCTACCCGTGGGGTACACCAAGGGGTACCCTCTGGTATCCGGCAGTCCACTGGACAAATTTGTGGCTTCAGAACCCGGCCAAGGCTAACGTTACATCCCTGACGGGCGCCAGTGAAAAATAGGATGTTTAAGCAGTGCTGATTCAGTGCATTCGGCATAGCCAAGGGATAAGCAGTGCGTAAGAGGATGGTAAAATATTGCCATATCCTGTCAACTAGCATGGTATTTTGCACAAATGTGTCCTTTATTCCACATTATTTTTCCAGAAACCAGAAAACAATATAGTCGTGTTATTCAACTTGTATGGTTAGTTAGAATTGAATGGCACACTGACAGTCAGACACAGTATAATGCTGGCTTCTTATATTTGTCCTCCTAAGTTTTGATCAGAAGACAATGACCAGTGATAGTATTACAAGATAGATATTATGAATGAAAACTTATCACAGACTTTACTCTACTATACTATACCACACAGCACTGTGATTTGCTTGGATTGTTCTTAGTGGGCAAATCAGCTTTCTGTTCCACATTGGGAATCTGAATTATGTAAAATTTAACTTGGGTCTTACAACATTTCTAAGTTCTCCATCTACAGTTTGTTAACTAACAGTCATGGTTAGTAAAAAGTTTGAAGCAACAATCCTACACAATCTTGCTTGCTCAGTTCCTTTTTCCCTGACTCACTTTAGTTATGGTAGACTGAAATTACATGTGGTACAATGCTAACTTTCTTCCAATACTAAAGTACAAACGGATCAAATTTTCAAATTACTTATGTGTTGGAAGAAAGTTAAGCATTGTTCTATGATTACTACCAACACAGATGAGCGTCTATTTTAAAATTACACACATGTATTGTATGTTCTCAATAAAAGTACACACTTTAAAAAGATTTCAAAATGTGCTACAAGTTGTTACCAAAATCAGAATGCATACTTTATTTGAGGTTATTACATGGATATGTGAGAAAAGGACTTCAAATACACAAGTTGGCAGTACAGCTCTAGGAAGTATGCAAAACTTTCTAGATAAATTGTTCTTTTCAATCTTTCTCTTTAATTTTCCTCCATGAATTGTTAAATCTATTGTCATTCACTGGTTTCCATTCCACATTCACTAGCGCTAATGTTAAACAATTCACTTGCAGAGCTCACAGTTATATTATGCCTGCGGCAACCTAAAATGTTTGTGGACAACCTTACATTTGCCCACTGGGCAACCTGGCTATTAAAATAATCTTGAACCCTGCATTAAGTCATGAATATTTTTTGATTGTACGTCACATTATTTAACATGCAACAATTAAACAATTAACGTTAGTTCACCTTTATCTGTGGGGTAACCTATATCTGTTGTTCCTGGTTTATAAAAAGAATACCAGAAATATCGTAGTCGACTTGAAAACCCTAAATACACAGTTTTTCAAAACAACGTTAACCCAGCAAATAGGCTACACAGCGAATAAAGGTGAACTAACAATATAGCATTAATATGGTGTTACCAAAAGACATTTAAAAAAACATAGTCCTTGATTTTCTTCCAACAGTTACTGTTTTATATTCTATTCTGTAATCCGGATCATGAAACTCTATAAAACTGTATAAAAGTACAAAATATAATCTATAGTTCTTGAAATAGTTGAACTGTAATTTCCAACACCAAAATTGGACTCACCCAAATTTTCGACTGCACAGCATTAGTCTTTGTCAAGGAATGAACAATCCACTGCTGTCGTGACGTCACGTTTGGGTGAGTCCAATTTTGGTGTTGGAAATTACAGTTCAACTATTTCAAGAATGACTTCTACCAACACAGATGAACTTTCAAGTTATAATCTATAGTATTAACTATAATCTGCCAGTCGTGAATTGGCATTATAAAAGAATGATTTAGCTCAGCTGACGCCATGTAGGGCTGCCCCAGATGAAGTGGAGGGCCCAGTGTAACATCTGTAGCTGTCAGACAACACGACGTCCGTCTGCAGGGATTTGTACATGTCCAGAACCAACTGGTCCATGGAAACACCTCCTGTCATTGCCTTTGTGAAGAACACACTCTCCAGACTGGAGCGCTGGACCTGAGGAACACAGAAATGCAATCATCAACATCCTTAAACTGTAAGAATTGTTGATGCTCACATACCGTTACGAGGGGCGTTCAATGAGTAATAACTCTGACTCATTTCCCATAGCAGGAGATTAATGAAACTTGGCACAGTTATTAGTCTTTCTCTTCATAGGAACCACCCAGAGTTATGCATTTCTCCCATCGTTTGATGCAGCTCTGGACACCGTTTTTGTAGGACACCCCAGGTTGGTCCTCCAACAGATGCCTCATCAATGGCAGAAGAGGAACGACCAGGTCTGGGAGCTGTTTTCACAGACTTCCGGCCATGTTTGAATTCAGGATGCCAGCGTTTTACAAGGTCATATGATGGGGCATCATCACCATAAGTTTCTTTCATTTTATCAAAAGTCTCCTTTGGTATGCGTCCTTTCAAATACAAAAACCGGATCACTGCGCGACACTAAACTGGCTCCATTTTACACCTGGTCCATTTCACACCTAACTCAGTTCAAACACCAGTAAATCAGAAACCACAATTAGTTCAGAGCTCTTTTTTGCAACATGAACTATAGAGATATGAATCATAACACATGCAAAATTTCATCTAGATCAGACAACTAGAAAAGGATCAGAGTCATTACTTCTTGAACGCCCCTCGTATTATAGTCATGCATCTTATCTTGCGATGATTCAATTTCACATACCACTATGGTAATGGAAATACAAGTGCCTTTAAATTAAAGACAACCAGTACTTGTTAGAAATCACATACTAGAGACTCTGCAAGGGTGCTACAGACAGAACAGTCACTCTGATGCATCATAATCCCGTACGCACAATGTATGGTAACTATAATACATGTAATATAAGGAACCTTATGCACAGCTATGCAAAGTTTAACTGCATACATTGTTAACCAGGCATGGGTTGGTGCGACATTATAGCTACACTTATTCTTCATGCTTAGGTCAATGGCAAAATCCTGGCAATAAAAATGTATTATTGCCATGACGACGATTGAGGGTACAACAATACAGCTCAAATCAGAAATAGAATGGAACTTCTCTGTCGCACTATCCCTGGCACAATATACTAACCCACCTATAACATAAACCTACAGCCAGCAGAAATGTACTATCCCCGGTACAGCACAATGGTCTGCCAGTGACCTAAACCTATATATATATACAGCTGAGCACTACAGAAGTATTTCCTGTCTGCCTGTGGCGTATGGCTTGAACAAGCTCTAGAAAAGAAAATGTATCCTTCATAACATAACATAACAACCAAGACAACGTGATCCATTGTGCAGAGTTCCCTGTCTAGTTTCAAAGGACAAATTCCTCCAGGGAGCAAGTGTGACCTACATTCTACCATTGCATACCAGAGATACATCTGGAACAGATTTGGGGGGAGGGCTTGCATACCCAGCATACTGCATTCCTGTGGAAATGCCTGTGCAATTCCTAGAATTTTTGCAGACTGAATGCAAAATATACCACTTGACGACTCCCCTGAGGCGTCGTCAAAATCCAAGGGACCAACAAATGTGGCCACCATGGCCATGTAGCTGCTATGCTCAGATGACCATTTACACACTTTTAACTGTATGTTTAACTAGAATGACCATACGCTAAATAGCATTGCATGTACTCAAGTAACTGGATATGATTTTGAAAACAGACGTTTCAGGTAGTATCCACTACCTTTCATCAATGTCACTGTCAATGACCGTTTTCGAAATCATATCCAGTTGCTGTGTGCCGTATCTTGTTGCCTGGATGTCTTATCTTCATTGATGGAGAGTGACTATAGCTATAGGCTGTGTGCTTACCTCTCGTAAGCTGGACAGAAGGAGCAGTAGTTTGCCAAAGCGGAAAGGTTGTCCAGGTTTGTGCATCTCGATGTGGTGACCACTAAAAAAGATTTAACTGTATGACTAGAGTGACCATAGCTATAGGCTGTGTGCTTACCTCTCGTAAGCTGGACAGCAGGAGCAGTAGTTTGCCGAAGCGGAAAGGTTGTCCAGGTTTGTACATCTCGATGTGGTGACCACTACCACAGATTTAACTGTATTTGTAACTAGAGTGACCATAGCTATAGGCTGTGTGCTTACCTCTCGTAAGCTGGACAGAAGGAGCAGTAGTTTGCCGAAGCGGAAAGGTTGTCCAGGTTTCTGCATCTCGATGTGGTGACCACTACCACAGATTTAACTGTATGACTAGAGTGACCATAGCTATAGGCTGTGTGCTTACCTCTCGTAGGCTGGACAGAAGGAGCAGTAGTTTGCCGAAGCGGAAAGGTTGTCCAGGTTTGTGCATCTCGATGTGGTGACCACTACCACAGATTTAACTGTATTTGTAACTAGAGTGACCACAGCTATAGGCTGCGTGCTTACCTCTCGTAAGCTGGACAGAAGGAGAAGTAGTTTGCCGAAGCGGAAAGGTTGTCCAGGTTTGTGCATCTCGATGTGGTGACCACTACCACAGATTTAACTGTATTTGTAACTAGAGTGACCACAGCTATAGGCTGCGTGCTTACCTCTCGTAAGCTGGACAGAAGGAGAAGTAGTTTGCCGAAGCGGAAAGGTTGTCCAGGTTTGTGCATCTCGATGTGATGACTGAAGCTGAGCTGGGTCTGGTCCTGTAGGACGGCCACTGTACCAGGATCTCTCAGGGACTGCACATCTGTGAAACAACAAGTTGTCTGGGATATAGTTTCACCTGACCTGGCACCATCTGGGTAGCCTTTGTTTGCTTGTGCTACCCATCTGTATATTCAAACCTTTTGGTGGTTACATCTGAGTTAATGAGCAAATTAAGGAATAGGTTCTAGAGCGCTCGTAGATTGCAACAGACCCTCTCGCAAACAGATTTAGGCGTTTGGGGTGTTGGAATGCCAGTTTGAATGAGCGTGTGAACCCATTCCTTAATTTGCTCATTTGTAGGGACCAATCAGCGCCCTCATCCAAAATTTGTACTATTCCAGACATTAGAGATGTCAAGGTTCCCAGACGGAGTGGCAGAGAAGCGATTGAGTGTATATATTGTATGATATATATGTCAGAGCTAACTTCTATCCGGATGGAACCCAGTAGTATCCTACCTGTGAAAACACCGAGAGATACCCTGAGGTATCCAACAGTCAACTGGACAAATTTTTGGCTTTGAGCCCGGTCGAGGCTACATCCCCTTTGGGCACCGGTGCAAATGGAACCGTAGCATAAAAAATGTGACCCTAGAATACATCAATGGGTCTAAGACTCACCAGTCTTGAACAGCACAATCCCCTTCAGACAGGCATACTCCACGGCATCCACCTGCAGCTGGTGAAACTTGTGCAGGGTTTCCTGCAGCATCTGCACCTGCTGTAGGAATGTCTGCAGTCTGTCTGCAGGGCTCTGATCAGGGGGGACACCTGGCAACACAGCACACACAAGTCGTTTTAGCAATCTCATCTCGTGGTTCTTGTTTTTTTAAGGGAAATATTTGAGTGGGCAGAAGAAATGAAAATGAATGAATGAACCTTTCTTGTACAGTTTTACCCAACCAAGCCAAGACGAAACATACAATCATATAAAAGTGTCGTAGATCTAGTTGAGCATAAGTTTTGCTTTTTCTTGCTTTTGGGTAATGGTGAAAATGTAGCCGGTTTATAAAAATTCTAGAGGAATTAAGCTTTTTTCAGTGCTACTCATATACTTAGTCTAGTATGTCTAAAATCTTAAAAAATTTTTAGTCAAAATCTCACATAATGGCCCTTTTAAAGCTTTTGCTCATGTATGCCCTTGGCTACATTTGGAAGTCAAGTAGTAAGACACTTCAAAGAGGGAGCCTAAGAAGAAAAGGATTGAGCTCTCCCACCTGCCTCCACAGCCAGTTGTTTGGGGTCCATCGGCAGTGCCCACTGAGCCAGCCCCAACAGGAACATCTCCTGCCAACTGGACTGTAACAGGAGGTGCTGGACACAAGGAGAAGGAGAGAACGGTCACACAACTCATTAGTATCAGGGCCCACTGAGCCAGCCCCAACAGAAACATCTCCTGCCAACTGGACTGTAACAGGAGGTGCTGGACACAAGGAGAAGGAGAGAATGGTCACACAACTCATTAGTATCAGGGCCCACTGAGCCAGCCCCAACAGGAACATCTCCTGCCAACTGGACTGTAACAGGAGGTGCTGGACACAGGGAGAGAACAGTCACACAACTCATTAGTATCAGGGCCCACTGAGCCAGCCCCAACAGAAACATCTCCTGCCAACTGGACTGTAACAGGAGGTGCTGGACACAAGGAGAAGGAGAGAATGGTCACACAACTCATTAGTATCAGGGCCCACTGAGCCAGCCCCAACAGGAACATCTCCTGCCAACTGGACTGTAACAGGAGGTGCTGGACACAGGGAGAGAGAACAGTCAAACAACTCATTAGTATCAGGGCCCACTGAGCCAACCCCAACAGGAACATCTCCTGCCAACTGGACTGTAACAGGAGGTGCTGGACACAAGGAGAGAAAACAGTCAAACAACTCATTAGTATCAGGGCCCACTGAGCCAACCCCAACAGGAACATCTCCTGCCAACTGGACTGTAACAGGAGGTGCTGGACACAGGGAGAAGGAGAGAACAGTCAAACAACTCATTAGTATCAGGGCCCACTGAGCCAGCCCCAACAGGAACATCTCCTGCCAACTGGACTGTAACAGGAGGTGCTAAACACAGACACATAAGGAGAAAGAAAGAACAGTCACACAACTGTCACACACAGTCTTGAACTGCAATCAATGGATGAGTTCTGCATGTCGTACTGAATGATGAGAGTTTTTCTTTGCATTGTAAACACTGCATCACTGTATTTAAATATTCTACATCTAAGACTGCATCACACCTGGTCAACAGGTATAACACCTGTTAACACAGCTGGTCAGCAGCTACAACACCTGTTAACCCACCCGGTCAGCAGCTATGACATGGGTAACACAGCTGGTTAGCAGCTATGACACCTGTTAACACAGCTGGTCAGCAGCTACAACACCTGTTAACCCACCTGGTTAGCAGGTGCAACACCTGTTAAAACACCTTGCCAGTAGCTACAACACCTGTCAACACACCTGGTCAGCAGCTATAACACCTGTTAACACAGCTGGTCAGCAGGTACAGCACCTGTTAACACAGCTGGTCAGCAGCTATGACACCTATTAACAAAGCTGGTCAGCAGCTATGACACCTGTTAACAAAGCTGGTCAGCAGCTATGACACCTGTTAACAAAGCTGGTCAGCAGCTACGACACCTGTTAACACAGCTGGTTAGCAGCTACGACACCTGTCAACACACCTGGTCAGCAGCTATGACACCTGTTAACACAGCTGTTCAGCAGGTACAGCATCTGCTAACACACCTGGCCAGCAGCTACGACACCTGTGAGCCCACCTGGCCAGCAGCTGCAACACCTGTGAGCCCACCTGGCCAGCAGCTACAACACCTGTGAGCCCACCTGGCCAGCAGCTACAACACCTGTGAGCCCACCTGGCCAGCAGCTACAACACCTGTCAACCCACCTGGTCATGACTGGAGAGCGTGAGGAATGCTGGGATGCTCCTGAGCCAGTGCAGAGTCATGTTGAGGAGTCTTGCTGCAGCCTCCTGTACTGGTTCTGCCTTACAGGTCCATCTCTGGAGCACCTCTACTGGGTACTGGGGATGAGGAGGACAAAAGGAGTGTCAGAACAGTTAGAGACATATGAATGCTTACAATAGGACCTTCAAAAAAGTCTTAACTGTCAACTTCACATTGAAAGTGATGTATGAAATGGAAAACATAGTCTGTTTACCGTGTTCTACAATTTCAATAGAAATATAATATTTTGTTATTATACGGTTTGTATACTATGATCATTGTACGGTGAACAACAACAAACTCCATCAAACTGCCAAAAAAACTAAAACCAATACTGAAAGGAAATGATTCCTAGATCCTCTAGAATACACTGACCACAGAAGAGTTATTTCATTCGAAATTGAATGAACTTGTATTTTTCCATTATTTCTTTAGTATAGGTATGTACTTTATGTGTTTTAGTGTGTTTGTTCTATACTTTCTCTGATATTGTATTGATGTACTTCTTGTATAGGACCACAGGAATAATAGTAACAGAAACGTCAACTTGCGCTACCTTAGTGACTTAGTTATTGTGGATCCAAATACAGTCAAGTCATGGTTTATTACAAAACGTGCCTAGCTTGACAACGTAGGGGAGGTATCGCATGAAACACAAACCTACCCTTGGTACGGGCTGGAAGATTGTAGAGTGTTTAAAGTCCGCGGCACATCCGTCCGTCAGAGTGACCGGCACCAGCGCTCGGTACGGCAGGTAAGCCGGAGATCCCAGGAACGTGGGACACGCCTGCTGTGCCGACTCACACCGCGAGGTGTCCTTCATGTACTGCGCCAACTGTTTCCTGATGGTGGAGTTCCTGGGACCTCGCTCGTGCTGGACGGCTATTGGCGGGAAGAATAGAACAGGTGGTTGTTACCGCCATGAAAAATGAAGGTATTGTTTTTTGGTGCGTCTGTGTGTCTGCGTGCGTTTTGTATTTCCAGATATTTGTAGTCAACATACCTGAATCTCTGGATGGATTGTATTGCATATTTCCATGAAAAATTGCGATGTTAACGTTGTTTTGGGTGTTTCCGTGTGTATGCGTGTGTACGGTCTGTCTGTCTATTTGATTGTGTTTCCAGATTTTTGTCCTGGATATACTGTGGACCTGTGGTCTTGGTTTCTTTCGGTGGCAGGCACCTTTTGGCGTAAGGAAGAAGTGTAGGTTTGGGCTCTTAAATGGAGACCTATGGCTCGCCATAACGTTACAACTTACAAGTGTATGATTTGCTCTCAGCGATTTTACGGTTGTTATATAGTCACATTTATATCACAGTAGAAACTGAAATCCAAGAGAATCTTGAATTGTCCTGAGAGAGATTGGAATTTCAATACCTACCTACACAATTACAAACTATTCTAGATGAATCTAAGAATCAATGACATAACGTTATGCACACAACCATTATGGGCGAGTGCTCAACCGTTTTCCACTTACTTACGAAGAAAGAAATTACATAATTTCGAGAAAAGCCCCGTTTCACTTATATTCTGGAGGAGGAAATTGTGGTTGGCGCGGTCTCGGAAAAAAAAATCCGCGCATTCTGTCCACAACTATATCCACAAATGTCCACAATGAGTTCTTTGACTTTGACGTTGTTTTGCTGACGCGTTCATTGATTTTACATCTTCCTCCACGTGCAAATTCGATATGTTTGATGCTTTTTTTTCTCATTTTCGTCTATTTCCTTGGACAGCAAAAGAATACAATGTTGTACGAGGATAATGTTTAAGTTCGCTCGTGTCCCAGAAAAATCAAAACCCAGTACCATTAACACTGAGGCAGTATTTGTGGTGACTTATCATGCATGTAGCTCATCTGGTAGGAGCCACACAATTATCTAGTTTCAAATATTTGGTAACCGGTTCTAATCTTTGGTAGGGCATCTCGGTTTGGGCTGCAGTGTCTTTCGGAAGGGACGTAAAACTGGGGTCCCTTGTTTGACAGGAGGTGTCTAGGGGAAGGACCAGCGATCCCTCCCTGTAGAAATATACCCTGCTGTCCTATATGCCACAAGGCACAACAAGGGTTTATGAACGAACGCACAGCGCACACCTGTGTCTGTGACAGGGGTTAATTGGAGCGGTTTAAAACGATTTAAACCGCTCCCCCGCTATTACATCTCACAATGTGCACTAATGTCTCCTTAGCGTGAGCCAAAGGATCCTTTCAGAACGAACAGAGGGTGAAAAATTGATTGGCGCATTTTAGCAAGAGGCTTGTTAGCGGGAGAGAAGGACAAAGGCGAAAATTGGGGTCATAGAAGGAAGTTAAAGGGGTTTGATGCCAAATGAGAATAATCTGCATTCAGTTCTATAGAATGGACCAAAATACTCAATACTTAATCATGTCCTCTAGCCAGCAAAAGCAGAAATCCTACAAGGCAACCATTATACTTGTCGCGATTCACACGGCGGATTTGTCGGCGTAATGCGGTAAATATCTCATTAGTGACAGAGAGTTGCGCGGTGTAAAAAGTGAGGTTTGGGGACCAAATCATTGACATGATGTGTCATAATCCGGTCAGAACGCCACCTGCGGGGAGTTTGACTGGCTTCTTTGTGTTCTATTTGACCCACCGGTTTGATAAGCTCTGTGGAACTGGGGAAAACCATGTCAGAGCCTGAGGGTTTTAGATCTGCGGCATTTCGGCACCTGGACAGCTCAGACTAGGGATATTGAATGAAGACCTTTATTGTACATTCATACCCACTGGGTTCAGTACAGGTCACAATAAATGATACAACATGATATGATGATATAACTCGGAATCTACACTACTCAAGGATCGTATTCTACTGCGTACATTCGGCTTCTTCTCGTTTCTTTGTGATATTGAAAATGTAATAAGTAATGGTTTGTCTAGATTCATAAGGAATATAAATTTGTCTATATTACTTAGTTGTATGAAATGGGGGGACATGGATTCTATTAGTCTGTAGAGTTCAGCTCTGTCTTTCTTGTACAAACTACATTCTACTACAAAATGATGTTCGTCTTCTAACTTATCTAGATTGCAGTATCTACATATTCGTTGCTCTAGAGGAGTGCGGTTATGTCTTCCGGTTTCGATGTGTAATTTGTGGCAACTGACTCGTAGTTTTGATATTGTTTTCGTCATATTTCCATCCTGGGGCCGGCCGGTCAGCTTTCGGGAACAAAAAATGAAAATGTTGACGTAAAATGTACACAAATATTGCCCAAGACGATTCCCTTTACGTCTTCTGTAATTTGGTGTCTTTTATTCATGTAGATGTTATTGTGAATATGACCATTTATTCTCTAGCACATGATACTGTAGGTTGAGCCCAATGGTATAGTATTGTGTGCAAGTAGCAACGGTGAAAACATTTTGTAGTTCGATACAAATCACTAATACCTTCTGGTTTACCAATGCGAGGCTGAACTTACTCTCCAAGCTCCTCTTGTAAGAGGAGCGCCGGTGTAATTTTCCGACTACTAATATATCTACGCGACTCAACCTCTGCTTGGAGAGTAGCTGAACTATCCACGTTTGTTTGATTGTTTGTTTGTCTGTTTGTTTGTTTGTTTTATGTTGTTTGTATTGTATGGCGTAACACACCAGGTTTGTACTGAACAGTATAAGCTGCATATTCCGGAAGGACTAATGATCTTAAACGTGCTTGAGGTGTAGCTCTCCTCACCGGCACGGGGCTTCCATTTAACGTTCTAGCCAAGACTAGCCCCTAACCGAAGCTATGAACTCATTTATACCTGAAGTGAGGAAAGTCGTGTAAAATGCCTTTCCCCAGCCGCCACAATATCGGGGTATGCAATCAGCACTTTGCCATTGTTATTGTCTGACTCTAAGATTTGGATGTCCCTAATGTTGCCTTTCTAGTCAATACTGATGACATGGGTGATTACGATTTCACAATGGCAATATTTTGTTCCGAATAAAAATTTGTACTTCTAATCTACATGATATTATTGTGGTCAATATAAGTTATTTTTAATGATCTGCTTAGCTTAGTACTTCTATTTCTGAATTTTGAACCTGAAAAAATGCAGTTATGGTCAGGACTATAAGAAACCTTAACGCTTGTTCACCTTTATCCACGGTGTAACCTATATCCGTTGTTTAAAAAAAAGTATTTTAGTATTTTCAAATTTCACTATACATTTCAGAATTCCAATTTGTAAACTGCAATATTTTCAAAATATTGCAATTTGAAACCACCGACCGTCAACTCGATATCCCTAAATACCCTATTTTTTTTTTGTAAAACAACGGATCGGATACAGGCTACCCAGCGGATCAAGGTGGGCCAGCGTTACAACATTCAGATATTGGATGAATAACGTGGCCATTATATTTCGGCTCTATATATATAAACCTAATGCGTCGGCATTGCTAGCCAAAATGGCGGACTAGGTTTGACTGTTAGATTTGTATCACAACAATCAGTAAAAAAACGTTATCATAACAGAATCAAGTTTCCATTCCACGTTAGTTTTAGGAAAATACGACTTTTTCAGTATACATCAATTTTAGATTGATAACTTTGATACTCGAACGCATGACTATTTCTTGTACAATTAAGATTTGACGAGAAAAGGGCATTCCATTATTTACGTGTGACGAACTCTTGACTGTCATCAAGGATTGCCTACAAGGCTTTTAGCGCCCAAAAATCACCACCCTGAAAGTCACTTCTGTTTCAGAAATAGATCATTTCGTTGGAATTGTCTAGCCTATATTGAACTATTCGTGTTTTTCTGTACAAACCTTACCGTACCTACAATAATGTACGTATAGTTATGGTCATAGAAGGATTTTGAGTTTAGTCAACTTATGCCAGCACCACCTTCAAATAAGAAAATAAAATCAAAAATAGAATATGAATCAAAATAAAAACTGATGTATTGACACAGGAATGAAATCAAAACAACAAATTAAGGGTCCTATTTTGGTTTTTGATAGCTAGCGCAAATCGTGAATTCTCAGATACATGTATATCTGGTAGTATACGGACAGAGTAGGTTAAATGAAGTGATTTGTGAGGGTTAACGTTCAAAACGTCCAATTGGATAGTGAACTCCTGAGTTAAAGCCACAATCTTACAATTCGTAGTAGAATAGCACAATAAAGAGGATTCGCGGAGTACAAGTAACGTAGAGTAGAGCGTGGTCAAGGAGAGGTACACATCAAAATTGTGTCCTACCACACTAGAGATGTATACCGGTACTGGGTACCGTTTACAGTGTCGTGAAAATACCGGATAGCAATCTATCCATTAATCTACAGACCTACACTCAAGTATTAAACCTTTTGACTTATATTGTTACTAAAATCGTGTTGTTATTCCTACCATTAAGATCAAAAATTAGAACTAAGATGAAAACGTTTGTATGGATATTGAAATGAGCACCTATCGTTGTTTTGAGATTCTCTCGAAAGCACAGGTTACCCGCACAAGATAGCTAAAGACTGAATAACATTCTGTCATGGTATCAATCATACCATGATTCTGTTCACTGTTTATCCATGTCTCTTTCCGCAATGAAACCATGCACAGTTTACTTTGTCAAATTGTTCAAGTTGTTAATATACGAACAAAAACATGTGTCATGTGAAACATATAGCAAAACTAAAGAAAACAAATGAAAATTGTAATCTTTTAATACTTGTATCCATGACCGGTTCGTGTCTACATTTTAAGGGCTGTTTGTTTTTTCTTGGGAGGTCTTAAACGAAATATGGACTTTGCGTGATATTTTCAAGGCAGATTTGCGTTTGGACAGATGAGGACAATGTGGCACTGCACTCAGTTTTGTAACTTATATTAACAGTGCCACATACACGATACAGAGAGAATGTAAAGGTAGTCTTTTTCTTTAACCTCCCTGGCCGAAGTCAGGTACCCATTTTTACACCTGTAAGGAAGGTCGTGTTAAGTGCATTTCACAAGGACACAACGTCGAGGGCACGGCGGGTATCGAACTCGGGACCTCTAGATTCCAAGACCAACACTCAAACAGTTACGCCACAGACAATGCCACTATATATAAAAGTTATTTGGCTAAATAAAACGTAAATAGTAAATAGTAATATCAATAATATAGATAGCAAATGGTTATATTAAAAGTTGTTTAGCATATAGTGTCGGAGAGTTTATTGAAGTCAACTAAATGTCAGGAGAGACTCACCGTCCTTGTTCATGTTGACTTGGAAGCACCTCTGCAGCCGGCAGGCTCGGCACTGGTTCCGGCGGGACTTGTCTACAGGACACGGGGCGCTGCTGGGGGACTTACAGGTGTAGTTCCTGTTGTGCCGTATACTTCTCTTGAAGAAGCCACTGCACCCGTCACACGTGTAAACCCCATAATGTTTCCCCGAGCTCCGGTCCCCGCAAACCTTACAGGGAATGTCCAAGATACGGCCTGAAGAAGAAATCGGAAAATAGTGTATGAAGGGACTCGCAGAAATATAAATGAATGAATGAATGAAAGACCTTTATTGTACATTCATGCCTCGACGGGCTAGGTACAGGTCACTGATAACAGACATGACTGATAACAGAATAACAAACATATGAAAAACAACAGGATACAATTTAACTAGTTGAAGGTACTAAGCTAACAGGATGGTCGACATCTTCTCGCTTCTTTGTACAGGTGTAGATATAAGAACATATAATGTTTGATATACAGGGTTTGTCTAGGCGCATCAAAAATAGAAATTTATCCGTTGCATTAAGATGTTCAAAATATGGGAACTCTTTTCTGATATAACTAAAGGGAATTTATGGAATATTTTGGCCGCAAAACTGGAAGTATTCAAACAAAACTTCATATGAATGATATGTAATACCATAGTATAATGCTGAACTTTCGTCTAACACAAAGGTAAAATTAACGACCACTGTGGCCTTCTTTAGGATCAATACTGATGAAATGATCCTGAAGAAGGCGAAAGTTGCCGTTGAAAATTTGATCCGTGTATACCTTTGTGTTGGAAGAAAGTTTAGCACTGTACTATAACTACTACCAACACAGATGAGCTTCCATAATAATTTGAGAAAAGATATGTAATACCATATTTATAGCATATTTCATCATTATTTGGTATTTCTTATGTCGCCAAAATCAAGCTGTACAAGGTCAACTGTTTCTAAAACCATGTCAAAATTGATCCTCTTAATTGCTGTAAACAACAACATACTGTACACTAGTAAGTTTCCTGGCATGGACTATTTATCTAGTCATTACAAATTCCAAGCTAGCAAGATATAAGCAATTTAAGAGGGTTGATGTAATTAATATGTAACAAAATGGTCAGAATGTCAACTTTCTATGCTAGGTAGGTACATTGACTTACATAATGGGTAAAGCCAGGTGAAGCCAACAGTTTAATTCCGGAAAACTTCAAGAAGTTATTTTTTGAATGACAATAACATTATCTGATGCTAATGATGTAACAATGTATTAATATTTCCACTTCTAACGGGAAACATATCTAATTCTAATATGATATACGATATGTAAAGAAAGCCTGTCTGAGGTTCCTAGAATATTGTCGGACGTTTTCAGAACTTTGCAGAATTCTGGAGAATCTAATTGTTATCTAGATATTTGTAACCTCATGTCACACCATACTTGTAGACATTGATTTATTTGTAGAAAGACGTAATAAAGTTTTTTTCAGAATGGGACTACCAGTCCGGTATTATAAGCTTGCATGTTCTTACAACTTACTGTTTTTCTGTAGCGTTTTGATAAGACTCTCAGCACATTTTCGTAAGCTATAATTGTTTGGGCACAGCTATCTTCATTGCTACACGTTTTACGTCCAAACAAGATTGAAGATGAGCGTCACTTTATCATTGATTGTTCACGACATATTGCACAAAGCTGTGCATCTTACTGCTTCTTGAAATGTGTGAACTGTAATTTCCAACACAAAAATTGGACTCACCCAAATTTTCTTACTGCTTGTTCAATCCATGCCATCCTATAACTAAATTCAATTACATTCCAGAAGGAGATACCCTTTCTGTGTACAAATAGGCAAATACGTCAAAGAATGTTTAAACCATAGAACCGATATGTTAAACTCGACATGTTTATATTTATTTCCATATACTTGTTTGTTACTCTGTTTGTATCCATATGATTGTATAACGTTATAATAATGTACATGTATAGATGTAGTAAAAGACCGTACCAAAATTCACTGTACGTTTGTTGCGTCAATAAAGATAACTTATCATTCCCCTTGGAAAATAATAATGTGTGAAAAAAAAGGATCCATAGACAATAGTCTGTTGTACTATCTATAATAATTTAAGTACATTTAATTGGCAAGGCTGTGATGCTGTTCTCCTATGCAGCTTTGTTACATTTGACTGATCATTACACTTGTATTGTGACACATAACATAATGAGAAATGGATGAAGACATTTATTGTACAGTTTTGCCGAACTGAGCTAAGGACAGGCCACAACAAAGACACAACGTACATGTTAAACCCCTATGTAGCTTGGTAGCGTTTGAGTGATCATTACACTCTTATGGACACATAACATAATGATAAATGAATGAAAACCTTTATTGTACAGTTTTGTCCAACTGAGCTAAGTACAGGCCACAACAAATGCACGGCCTTCATGTACAAGTATCAGAGTTCTAGTCTAACATAGAAGTTCGACTTCTGCTAGCTTCTTGTATACGTAATGGTGAAAATGTAGGACTCTAGTACTTAGCGATAGTTAGTGTCAAAACGCATGCCATTTTTTCATTGCTATTCATATGTATGGAGTGAGGAGATCTATTTTCTATATGCAAGTAACTAAATAGGATATTTCTATCATAAACAGACATAGCACAATCTACTACGAAGTACAATTCCTACGGTTACCGTGTTTGAGGTTTTATTGACAGACGTTTTTCTTCTACAAGTGTGCGGTTATGCCTTATGGACTGATTCTTTGTTTAGCGATGGTATTTCTGTGTCTTATGTTTGTAATTTTCAGCTACTATTCTTCATAGCATGTTGTAATAAGTTTGTAAATATAATACCATATATTTCATACTTTAACGTTATAATCATGTCAAGAAATCGGGATGTTGGGATGAAAAGATAAAGTATTGTTAAAGATTACATTTAGAAACAGACAAGACATTTATGTAAGGGAATTGGAATACGTTAAACCAAATGTTACTGGTCACCATTATGTTTGTCTACATTTTAATTCTGTTCCGTTTAACACATTAAAACAAGCAAAAGTTGTATAATCAGAGGTAGGACAAAATGAAATACGATAGAATACGTTTAAGAATGGACTAATTAAGTGCACAGAATAACCATGATAAAAACATAGAAACTACGTGCCTACGTTCTTGTTGTATCTGATTATGGAAAGATATTTCTTTTGCAATAACTTTCTAAGCGTTTGTATAAACCTACGTCAACTGTGTCAAACATCGCAAGTATGTAACGTTATGTCCTTACGAGTGATAATTATGATTATGAGGACAAACATTCTAACATTTCTTCACACACTCACGCTGTGTTCACTAGCACTAGAAATAGTAGAAATTGGCCAAATAGACAAGTAATACCAAGTAGGTTGAAAAAAATTCTTTTTAACCTCCTTGGTAATACACGGGAGTCAGTAATCAGTCCACCACAGTTTGCGACATATCTTTTTGGGCCGAACAACTCCTCTGGTGTGTTACATGTCTATTTGGTCAATTTCTACTATTTCCAGTCATATGTGGAACATGGTAGGGGCTAAATATCCACCTAAGGACGCCTGAAAAGAGTTGTAAGTTGGTACTTACTAGATGGAAGCTTGTTCATGTCTCGTCTCTGTTGTTCGCTCTGTCGTAGTCGCACAGTGACGGTCAAAAACTCAAGACAGGCGTCCCGCGCTTTTGAACCGAGCTAAACATACAGGCGTGACGGAAAATTGTTTGACAAAACTGGTCAGATCACGGAGCTAGTTATGAATTAACATTTCGTCACGGCGGGGGGACTTTTGTATCGGTATTGAGGCATGTAACAGGGAGGTCGTTATCCCGGGTCTGGAGCCCCCCCGATGGGAAGACTCCGCTCTTGTAATCCGTTCTTTGTGCCAGACCATGTGAAAATATGTTAATCCACAACCACTTCTCTCGGAGAGTGTTTTTTAATCTCAATATCATGAAATTTTCATGAAGAAATCCCCCCCCCTCAAAAAAATGCGTTTTTGTGTGAAACCGCAGCATATGGAGCACAAATTTCAGAACATAAAATCTTGTTGTCACAAACAAGTTATCGTCACTTGTCTGCAAACTTATTTGGAGGGTACAACCATTTTTTTAACGACGGGAAGAAATCTCATCTCATCTTTAAGAAATATTGAATGGTCTGTAACTTTCAACAAGAAACACAACGCGGTAAGGAACTATGCTGCTACAAGCGGGTCCGGATCTTTTTTTTTCGACCACTTGAGTGTTTCTCTTGGTTCTATACTTGAAGAACATGGATCAGAAATCTTCTCCAAAAAAATTGCAAATTAAACTTTAATGAAGTCTGCTTACAGATCATGGTTAAGTCACTTAAATATTTTACCCACTGTATGTTTGACGTTGTTGTTGTTGTCGTTAACCTTGTAGTAGTGGTACATAGAAGAAGAAGAACTTTATTGCACGACTGAAGAGGATACAGTGTTTGGCAGCTTGTACATACAATACATATAAAACAGTTAACTACATGAGTTAACTAGCATTAACAATACATATAAAACAGTTAACTACATGAGTTAACTAGCATTAAGTGCTGGTTCAGGACAGTATAATATTGTCTCGTTTTTTAAATGAATTATATATAAATTGACCGACATAGGCAGATATATCAGCAGGACATGATAGTAACATATTAAACATTTCTGTCTTGGTAGGTGGTAACATTGTATCAGATTTGCATTTAATAGACTGTAACATTTTTTGTCTCTCTCTCTATCATAAGTTGGACAATCCATTATAAAGTGGGATTCATTTTCAATATTATCATGGCATGTTGGACACAGTCTAGATTGCAGGTTCCCTTGCTGTTTCTCAAGTAGGCCATATTTTACAGGGATGGGTTGCTAGCCTTTCATCTTTAAGATGCTCAATGCACCTCGTCGAACCCCTTTTACGTCTTTTCCGAAAGACGCATGTAGTCCCAACCGAAATGCTCTTCCCAGGATTTGAACCAGAGTCTACTGGTTATCAAATGATTAGAACTAGGAGCTCAACTGTGTCTTATGTGTCTTATGCTCTTATGTGTCTTATGTTAAAAGCTATCTTCAGACATCTCAGCACGTCCAGGACAAAAGATATGCAAAATCGGCTGCTGTAGTACCAAGGTCAACCACCAGGAGGCCCCAAGTTGACCTTTATCGTTTGGATCACCCCACCTACCTAGGTGGGGTGATCCAAAAACCATCTCAATCCATCCAACAGTTCTTGAGATATAACGCTAGTTCACCTTCAACCGCGGGGTAACCTATATCCGTTACTTCTAGAAATGGGTATTCAGGGACATGAAGGTTACGGACGGTGGTTTCAGACTACAATATTTTGAACATATTACAACTTGAAACCACCGTCCGCCCATTTGATATCCCTTAATACCGTGTTGGTAAACACAACGAATATAGGTTACCTTTACCCTGCGGATAAAGGTGAACTAGCGTTATCCCCACACATCATCCAGACTCAAAACAGTACCTCTATCTTCATGGAGGAAACAGAGATAAGTCCAAATAGTTAGTTGATATCATTGACCTGTTACCACTATGTTCTTTTATCTTCTGTCATTTTTGTGTACTGTCAAAACGTAAAAGTTAGACTCTTGTTTGAGATATTCAATCCATGACGTCGCGAAGAACGTCACATTATCCTTATGAAATAGAAACAATAAGTGATGCCGTCTCAATATCAGATAGCCACCTCTTTCAAGATGAAATAGAAAGGAAATCCTCATCAAACATTTTGACAATATTAACGTATTTGAATATTTCAAGGCATGAGGAAGATGACCTACACAACTCTGAACACAGTTCACATTCGACAGCAACTATCGGAGAATGTCCCTTTCAGGAAACTCGCTATGGTCAGGAGTTTATTCTTAAATTTATCTCATTGATTTACAAAACAAAATGGTAAGGCTGAGAATTACACGTTGGTCCCTTGTCCCTTTGTCTTTGAAAATAGATACGCCTCGACGACAATTGGTAACGCACGAAGATTGGTCATCATTTCATGGTCCCCTCCATGTAAAGGCATGTTGTGTGTGATTTGTTGGAAGGAACTAATTGATGAGGCGCCTTAAGTGAAGAAATTAATTAAGAGCTTTTAATCAATCGTGGAAAGGACTTGCTACCCAAGATCTTTCAGAAGGCTCGTCTAGCTTTGTTTATCAGTGAGCGGTAGTGTCCCAAGTCTCACGTACAACTAAACACGGGCTTGGGACGAGCCTGGCCAGTCCCAGAACACAGACTGGGGACGAGCTTTGACTGTCCCAGAACACAGACTGGGGACGAGTCTTCCCTAGCTGTCCCACAACTAGACTGGGGACGAGCCTCCCCTGTCCCAGGACCAGACTGGGGACGAGCCTTCCCTGTCCCAGGACCAGACTGGGGACGAGCCTTCCCTGTCCCAGGACCCAGACGGAACGAGCCTTTCCTGTCCAAGGACCCAGACTGGGGACGAGCCTTCCCTGTCCCAGGGAAGGTTGGGAACGAGCCCTGTCTGCCCCAAGACGAGCGTTGTCGCGTCATTACGGGGTAGTGTTGAGGATTTCAGTCTAACAACATGTCCATCAAGCTGTGTGATGCGATTAGTAAATGTCATTTACGGAATTCTTTTCCACTGACGTTTTCCCCAGTGGTCCCGCTGTGAAGGACCCTGCCTGGCTTTAGAATCTTTCAAGCTTCAGTTCGTTTATCTAAGGGCTAGACAAGAAGATGCAATGAGGTGAAAAATTGCGCTTTCTAACACGACAATGGGGAACCAACTTACGAACAATGGGCTGCTTCCCCTTATTAGCCGTGCTCTCTGAGTGTCTGCTGTGACCTCTGGGTACGCTTCGAGCAGAGGCTCGCATCCGGCTGTTCGTTGACGTGTTTCTAAACATTTTTTCGACCAAACGGACATGAAGAAAGCCTGACAAAGACGCCTCAAACCGGTCTGCGGCTTAGACCGGTGCTTGTCCTATTCATTTTGCCTACAGGAAAAAAATCCTGACTGTCCATGAATGAAGGTGTATAGATGTGAAGAAATCTGCAAAATAATATTTCATGTATACAGTAGGCTGCCTGTCACACCCGGTCTCACTTCGTCTAGCTTTTAATTTGTATATTACATTGTATTATCGTTGTCATTTTCTACCAGATGTTTGTAGAGTTTGGCCTGGACCAGATGCAACAGTGATGGCTCTGACAGGATTAAAATGTCAACATGTTACATGTTGTCGCGCGGATTCAGTGTTTACCAGAAACAAGAACAAGCCGTTGATTGCAAAAGACTGTGTTCTTGTTGTTGTTGTTCACCCTGAAGTGCCTAGTGACACATAGGACAGCAAGTTTCGTTGCTGTGTTGGTAGCAGGGTATATATTTACAAATCTTAGCTGGCCCTCCCCGCTTTAAACGTGCTCTATGCACCTCAGTGATCATGGACACGCTACGGGACACCCATTTTGCGCCCCTTCCGAAAGACGGGTGCAGCCCAATCCGAGATAGCCTTTGTAGCATTGTATCTCCCAGATACTAACTAACTGGAACTGTGAGTGTGAGACTGCTACCAGTTGAGCCACAGGGGCATCCCTAAATGAAGAACACCGGAGTAAATGACACGACTCACTGACTGACAACATGACGTCCCCACTCCACCCTGTTTCCGTGTGGTTTTGTCTCTCAGAAAACAAAGGTTTGTTGCTAGCCACAAACGTTGCTGCAGGTAAGTAAGCAATTCAGAAAACGGAGCTGCCATCAGATGTAAAAAGGGTGCAGAGTAGGTGAGGACAACTGGTCATCACAGCCCACTCGGAGTGACCAAACTGGTCAGTGATGTATCCATAGCAACTCACTTCTTCAGTTCGGTCCAGTTGCCTTACGTACAATTGGTCATCGGTGGATTTTCAAATAGTTGGTACCACTCAAAAATGTCAACAGCATGGTCAGAGCACGAGATATCAAAATTGTACGTTCCTCTGCAGTACCGTATTAGCAGCCAGGGGGGTCATTATCGAACTTGACCTTCGTTTTACTGACCTCTAGCCATCTACTAGATATTATCGGGATCCGTTCACTGCATCTCGTGGTATGATAGTTAGTTATAAATTTACGGACAGACAAAATTTATACGACCCATAAAACGAAGGTAACAATATGTAGATACTGCAATCTAGATAAGTTAGAAGACGAACATCATTTTGTAGTAGAATGTAGTTTGTACAAGAAAGAGAGAGCTGAACTCTACAGACTAATAGAATCCATGTTCCCCCACTTCATACAACTAAGTAATATAGACAAATTTGTATTCCTTATGAATCTAGACAAACCTTTACTTATAAAGCATATCTGTTCTTACATTTTCGATATCACAAAGAAACGAGAAGAAGCCGAATGTACGCAGTAGAATACGATTCTTGAGTAGTGTAGATTCATTGTATCATTATATCATGTTGTATCATTTGTTGTGACCTGTACTGAACCCAGTGGGTATGAATGTACTATAAAGGTCTTCGTTCATGCAATATTCCTTATAGGATATAGAAGAATTCATTTAAACAACCAGTTTGTCACTCACTTTGCTTACGGTTCGATGTCTTTCAGACAACTTACTCAGAGCTTTTAACTTTAGATATGCTTATAATTCTCGTGGCTATATACAACCGATGTACGTAGGTGATAGTACAAACCGGTTAAGTGTGTAAAAGAATTCTCCTATATCCTATACGCAGGCTCCCAACAAGATGAAATTATCTTCGGGAATATTATATATATATATATATATATATATATATATATATATAT
>NC_049987.1:5108611-5147168 GCF_000003815.2 Branchiostoma floridae | reverse complement strand
TTTGCCGTAGCCCGTCTCGATCCTGTTTTAGCCTGTTTTACCGCATAGCCACACCTTACCACAGCGGACCACTAGCAACCACGCCCCGTACAGAAGTGTTGCGTTTGCCGTAGCCCGTCTCAGTCCTGTTTTACCGCATAACCACACCTTACCACCGCGGACCACTAGCCCCCACGCCCCGCACAGGAGTGTTGCGTTTGCCGTAGCCCGTCTCGGTCCTGTTTTACCGAACAACCACACCTTATTACCGCGGACCACTAGCCCCCACGCCCCGCACAGGAGTGTTGCGTTTGCCGTAGCCCGTCTCGGTCTTGTTTTACCGAACAACCACACCTTACCACAGCGGACCACTAGCTACCACGCCCCGTAGAGGAGTGTTGCGTATGCCGTAGCCCGTCTCAGTCCTGTTTTACCACATAACCACACCTTACTACAGCGGACCACTAGCAACCACGCCCCGTACAGAAGTGTTGCGTTTGCCGTAGCCCGTCTCAGTACTGTTTTACAGCAGAACCACACCTTACCACCGCGGACCACTAGCCCCCACGCCCCGCACAGGAGTGTTGCGTTTGCCGTAGCCCGTCTCGGTCTTGTTTTACCGAACAACCACACCTTACCACAGCGGACCACTAGCTACCACGCCCCGTAGAGGAGTGTTGCGTATGCCGTAGCCCGTCTCGATCCTGTTTTACCACATAACCACACCTTACCACATCGGACCACTAGCTACCACGCCCCGTACAGGAGTGTTGCTTTTGCCGTAGCCCGTCTCGGTCTTGTTTTACCGAACAACCACACCTTACCACAGCGGACCACTAGCTATCACGCCCCGTAGAGGAGTGATGCGTTTGCCCTAGCCCGTCTCAATCCTGTTTTACGGCAGAATCACACCTTACTACGTCATGCAGGCGTGGGTCACTTGATACGCCGCGCTCCTGTCCGCGTCTCCCGGCGATTTCATGACTGCCTTACACGAAGACTGCCAAGTTTTTACGCGCTATTTGCCATCAATTTCGTGATATTATGGCTATGACGAGGATAGCGCGTTCGGTCATAGGGCCCGAAGTTTTCCCGCACCCCTGGCTGCATTTGCCCGCACCCCTGGCTGCATTTGCCGGCGATTTCGTGATGGCTTACATGAACGCTTCGCCGATATTGCCAGTGGTTTGGCGTCTATTTCTAGCCTCTTTCGCAGCCTTCTAAGACGCGGGCGTTTATTTTTTTGAGAGCGCTTATTCGTGATTTTCAACAGGGAAAATCATTTCTGCGCCTAATTATGGTTTTGTATCAATTGGTATATTGATGAAAGTCGATTAAGAATCGCTTACAGGGACACAGAATTAATTTTCCCGGCATAAAAATCTAGCCCATATGTTGGAAAATCGCGAACACGCCCCCTCCCCAAAGAAATAAACGTCACCACCCATAGAAGTCTGCTGAATGAGGCTACGAATTGACGTCCATTTCCGCCCCCGCTCTTCCCAACATGAATTAACCCGAATTACCAGCGATAATAGCGGGTACGTATGGACGGGGAATTCATAATGAACGCCGGGTGACCTCCTACGTCAGCGCCCTGACGTCTTTCTCGGTAACATTCATGTTTACAGATAAAACATATTCAGATGTTTGCACCTTTATTGAAAAATAATGGCTACTACCAGATAATACACAGATTTCATAATGTCAACAAGTAGAAAGGCAATTGAATGTACAAAATAAACTGCGAAAGAGAGAACGCGACATATGAGCTTATGTTACACATATGCTAGAAGAATACAGAGTTCCATATGGTCGAGAAATACGCTGATGAAAATTCTTCTCTCACAACCAAAGATAAAAAAAAGACAAACTGACACTACATTTACCAAGATTCTACCATTTAAAGATGTCAACAAATTTCAAGAAGGGAGCGCCCTTGTTCGATCTCAAGATGGAAAAAATATCCTCATGAATTTGAAATATGAATCCAGTTATCATCATTCAAAATCATTTTCGTGTCAGGTGAAATCTATTGCGCCACAGGGTGTGAACTGAACACTGTATCTGCGTGTTGGTCTTCATTGCAAAATAGATACTGTTTTCGTCTCTTACTTGTAACGTTTATATAGGTTTTTCTTTAAAAATGGCAGACTTGCAGACAACACTTAGTACGCAACACATGTTCGCTTCTAAGAGGATGCAATCCTTTTTTTGCAACATCTTACCTGACACCTATCGCATAACAAATACTCCCTGTCTGTACAGTGCGAATACATGCATCCGCAATCGATGTATATTGGCTCGTTAAATGTACATTACCTCAGGTTTTTATCGCCATCGATCCAATATGTCACCACGTTGGCCAATCCGGCTGTAGGGCAGCATGCCATGAGAAGTATGGACAGGGCTCGCCCTCCGTCTAGCGAGAAAGCAGCCACCAAACCCCACAATATCAGCGGCATGGCGACGTACTGAGACGCCAGGCAAAGAAAAACCGACCTGGGGCGATGGAAAATGGCGAAGAACTCTTCTAGCTCTACCGTACAGCCCAGAGCAAGCATAAGGACTGCGCTAGTCACTGTAAACATAACCCGTGTGGCTAGATCAACCGTCTGGTCAGGCTGTAGGCTGTCGGACTCCATGTTTGCGGCCGGCGCTTCAGTGAAGGAATAAAAAACAAGACGTAATATATGCGTGAATAAATCCGCTGTGCGTCAGCGACGCGCGTTATTTATGTATGGAACATTATATATGCAGTTTCCGGGTAGTACTTAGAGCTGGTAACAGGTGGCGTCATGCACTAAATCCGCAAGATTGACATCAATGCTAGTTTCATTTTTCCGTCTCCAAGCAGATGTTGAGGAGGCACAAATATGAAAAAGCTGAACAGGCGGGTTAACGATTGTACGCAGCTCTAAATCAACAAGGTTGACCTCAATTCTATTTTCCGTCTTTTAAAACCTCCAAGCAGATATTAAGGAGGCAAAGATATGAAAACGCTGACTATAGCTGTTAACAGGCTGGTTAATGATTGTACGCAGCTCTAAATCAACAAGGTTGACCTCAATTCTATTTTCCGTCTTTTAAAACCTCCAAGCAGATATTAAGGAGGCAAAGATATGAAAACACTGACTATAGCTGTTAACAGGTGGGTTAACGATTGTACGCAGCTCTAAATCAACAAGGTTGACTTCAATTCTATTTCCCTTCTTTGGAAACCTCCAAGCAAATGTTGAGGAGGCAAAGATGCGAAAACGCTGACAGCAGTTAACAGGCGTGTTATTGATTGTACGCAGCTCTAATTCAACAAGGTTGACCTCAATTCTATTTCCCTTCTTTGGAAACCTCCAAGCAGATATTATGGAGGCAAAGATATGAAAACGCTGACTATAGCTGTTAACAGGCGGGTTAATGATTGTACGCAGCTCTTAATCAACAAGATTGGCCTCAATTCTATTTTCCGTCTTTTAAAACCTCCAAGCAGATGTTGAGGAGGCAAAGATATGAAAACGCTGACTATAGCTGTTAACAGGCGGGTTAATGATTGTACGCAGCTCTTAATCAACAAGATTGGCCTCAATTCTATTTTCCGTCTTTTAAAACCTCCAAGCAGATGTTGAGGAGGCAAAGATATGAAAACGCTGACTATAGCTGTTAACAGGCGGGTTAATGATTGTACGCAGCTCTTAATCAACAAGATTGGCCTCAATTCTATTTTCCGTCTTTTAAAACCTGCAAGCAGATGTTGAGGAGGCAAAGATGCGAAAACGCTGACTATAGCTATTAACAGGCGGGTTAATGATTGTACGCAGCTCTAAATCAACAAGGTTTACCTCAATTCTATTTCCCTTCTTTGGAAACCTCCAAGCAGATATTAAGGAGGCAAAGATATGAAAGCGCTGACTATAGCTGTTAACAGGCGGGTTAACGATTGTACGCAGCTCTAAATCAACAAGGTTGACCTCAATTCTATTTCCCTTCTTTGGAAACCTCCAAGCAGATATTAAGGAGGCAAAGATATGAAAGCGCTGACTATAGCTGTTAACAGGTGGGTTAACGATTGTACGCAGCTCTAAATCAACAAGGTTGACCTCAATGTTTCTTTTTTTTCCGTCTCCAAGCAGATATAGAGGAAGCAAAGGCACGAAAGCGCTGACTATAGCTGTTAACAGGCGGGTTAACGATTGTACGCAGCTCTAAATCAACAAGGTTGACCTCAATGTTTCTTTTTTTTCCGTCTCCAAGCAGATATAGAGGAAGCAAAGGCACGAAAGCGCTGACTATAGCTGTTAACAGGCGGGTTAACGATTGTACGCAGCTCTAAATCAACAAGGTTGACCTCAATGTTTCTTTTTTTTCCGTCTCCAAGCAGATATAGAGGAAGCAAAGGCACGAAAGCGCTGACTATAGCTGTTAACAGGCGGGTTAACGATTGTACGCAGCTCTAAATCATCAAGGTTGACCTCAATTCTATTTTCCGTCTTTTAAAGCCTCCAAGCAGATATTAAAGAGGCAAAAATATGAAAACGCTGACTATTGCTATTAACAGGTGGGTTAACGATTGCACGCAGCTCTAAATCAACAAGGTTGACCTTAATTCTATTTCCCTTCTTTGGAAACCTCCAAGCAGATGTCGAGGAGGCAAAGATGCGAAAACGCTGACTATAGCTGTTAACAGGCAGATTAACGATTGTACGCAGCTCTAAATCAACAAGGTTGACCTCAATGTTATTTCCTTTTTTTCCGTCTCCAAGCAGATATTGAGGAGGCAAAGATATGAAAACGCTGACTATAGCAGTTAACAGGCGTGTTAATGATTGTACGCAGCTCTAAATCAACAAGGTTGACCTCAATTCTATTTTCCGTCTTTTAAAACCTCCAAGCAGATGTTGAGGAGGCAAAGATGCGAAAACGCTGACTATAGCAGTTAACAGGCGGGTTAACGATTGTACGCAGCTCTAATTCATCAAGGTTGACCTCAATTCTATTTTCCGTCTTTTAAAGCCTCCAAGCAGATATTAAGAAGGCAAAGATATGAAAACGCTGACTATAGCTGTTAACAGGTGGGTTAACGATTGTACGCAGCTCTAAGTCAACAAGGTTGACCTCAATTCTATTTTCCGTCTTTTAAAACCTCAAAGCAAATGTTGAGGAGGCAAAGATGCGAAAACGCTGACTATAGCTATTAACAGGTGGGTTAACGATTGTACGCAGCTCTAAATCAACAAGGTTGACCTCAATTCTATTTTCCGTCTTTGGAAACCTCCAAGCAAATGTTGAGGAGGCAAAGATGCGAAAACGCTGACTATAACTATTAACAGGCGGGTTAATGATTGTACGCAGCTCTAAATCAACAAGGTTGACCTCAATGTTATTTTCTTTTTTTCCGTCTCCAAGCAGATGTTGAGGAAGCAAAGATATGAAAACGCTGACTATAGCTATTAACAGGTGGGTTAATGATTGTACGCAGCTCTAAATCAACTAATCTCCAAGCAGATCCTACGGTAGCATAAGACAGTATCAAAAGCTGCCAGAGGAGTGAGGCCGGCTTAGGAGTGTGTTTTGCTACCGGGGATCTGCCCCCAGTCGGCTAGAACAAAGGCTGTTAACATCCAATTGTTTCCCATTCAAACTGTGCTTGCAGTGTAGGCGCTAATTGCCCTCCTTCCTGTTTGGTGTTAACTTCCAACTGAGACCTGTGCTGGTCACTGACTTTGTCCTAAATCAACAAGGTTGACCTCAATTCTATTTTCCGTCTTTTAAAACCTCCAAGCAGATATTAAGGAGGCAAAGATATGAAAACGCTGACTATAGCTGTTGACGGGTGGGTTTATGATTCTACGCGGCGCAGCTCTCTCTATACATATATATTAACAAGGTTGACCTCAATTATATCTCCCTTCATTTAAAACCTCTAAGCAGATGTTGAGGAGCCAAGGACGATAACGCTGCCCATTGAAAAGTTCTAGATCAACAAGGTTGACCTGAATGTTATTTTCCTTTTTTCAAATCTCCAAGCAGATGTAGAGGAAGCAAAGAATGAACATGATGACCATAGAAAAGACTTACACAATGCCGCAAAATCACGAGAGAAAACACGGGCCCCAACATCTGCTTGGATATCAATCCTTCTCTGTTTACTTTTCAAGCAGAGGTTTGGCTTTGGCTGTTTTTTGACGGCCAGCGGCCATGAAAATAAAAGCGGGAAAAAGACAAAACGCCTAAAAGTAAAACATTCCCTACAAACTGCTTAGAGAGTAGTCCCTGTTCGTACCCAGGAGATTACATAACTCAACACCCCATTATAGTTCATAAACGGATGGTCCCTTACCTTGGCTATTACGTCACACGTCAACATACGTTGGAACTGCCTGTTGCAACAAGGGGTGGGTAACAATGTTTTATGAAAGGTACACATAGAAGAATTTCTGTGTCAAGGCAAAATATATAAAGATCTTTTTGAAAACAATTTCATATTCCCGGCAAACCACGCAAATGCAATTCACACCGTGGTTTCCACATTTTTGGTGGTACCACTAAATACACCCTAGACCACAGCAAGCAATTTTTATGGATGACATCCTCTGCAGACTGCAAAAATAGTGCGATAGGGCGAAAAAAAAACAAGATGGGTGAAAAAAAAGCAAGATAGCTACACTTCCAAAAATAGACACCATAAAGTTGTGCTGAATGTTATAACAAGAATTAAAGGGACAAAACATGGTATCAGAGCCAACAAGGCATTCATTCCTGTATTCAAGACATGTACTGGTGTGGTAAAAGTAACACTAGTGTGGTAGTCTAGCATCACCAACAAAGTTGGTAACCACACTCATGGCTTCCATATTGGTGTCATTTTTACAACTATCCAATAAGTTTCATTTCTACAACTACAGCCCTGGGTACCTCGAAAGTGTCACTTCTACGAGTACAATTATTAGGCTACAATACAACATATTTGCTCATTTTGGTACTTCATCGTCATGTTGACCATCCCTGCAGAAGAAAAAAAATCTTGTTTTTTTTCTGAAATCAGGCGAAAATTAATGCGCGCGCTGATGTCATCCATAAAATGTACTTGCTGTGGCCTAAATACACCCTAGCTAAATTGTGAAGATCTGTTAACACACTGGCAGCTTGTCTCTGAGTTCATATGATCCAATGATGTTGTATTTTCATTCCCTGACTATTGTGATGCAATCTGTTAGAGTAAGTACGTAGATACAACATACGATGGATAGAAATGGTCTTAACAATCGACTTAACATTTTCTTTATCTTACTTTCTTTATCTTATCTGAACGTCTTAAACAAATTGAATAAGGGATCCGGAACTCGGGTTTTTCTGTCAGTTTGAAATGACGTTGCTTGTACTATTAAAAACCATAAAGATTCATCGGAATGATCTGAGACAACGCTTCATCGTGCCAAGAGCGTTCTATAGCATTATGAATTATGAAGTAGATTCCCTCGCCGTAGACATATTAGTAGAACATTTACATTCCTCTTGCGTTTTTTTCATGAGGATGAACTGAACTGACTGAACTGAATGCGTTATGATAAACCGACCATAGCTAAACCCCATACGATCCTTGTTAACGCTGTTCCATTTTTACCGTTACTTTTCAGGGCTCGAAATACTGGGTGCATGTGTACCCAGGTGCACCCAATATTGGAGCTGTGCACCCACAGGGTGCACCCAAATGTTTTCTTAGGTTTATGCATGGAAAGATATCAAGTATACTAGTATACATCATATTCTTGACATCTAAGTGTTAGAAAGATAATAAAAATGTCCGTCATGTTACTTGTTTAAGAATTTGATAGCTTGTAATTAAGTTTTGTCATTGGTTTTTTTTTGACATTCTACTTAAATTTAAGTGGTGCACCCAAAAAAATTTCGGTGCGCCCAATTTTTTAAGCTGGGTGCACCAGTGCACCTAATCCCCAAAATAAATTTCGAACCCTGCTTTTACATGCAAGTTGCAACGTTATGTTTTGTCTTTGTCGTGGCCTTTACCTATAGCTCGGTTAGGCAAAAATCTACAATAAAGGTTTTCATTTCCTAAATATTGCAAGGAGATTTAATTATGCGTTGTTTGTATGTCTGTGTGTCTGTCTGTCAACAATATAACTCCCCCAAGCTCCCTCCATAATTGGGGAGGGATATCCAAGAAAAGAAGTGATTTTTAAAAACTTAAAACTTAAAATTTCGGCCCACTAGCTACCTTTTCTGCTTTTGATTACAAAGATCACATTCCATATAACTGAATTATGGGCAAGTTAGCCGTTACCATGACAACTCAGATGCGGCGCATGCGTACTCTGTAGGGTTGTCATGGTAACGATTTGGCTACTCCATGCATTACCCACAGTTCTCGGTTTTATCCTAGCTAGGATGCAACTAGTACTGGTACGGAAAACTGTCTATTCGTAAATTTGTCTATTCACTTTTTGAATGCTTTTTTTTTCACTTTTTGTTTTATCCTCAGTTGTCGGGTCTCTAGCGGCATCCAGATGAACTGCACCTGTTTCTCAAACCGGGTTGGGTTTGGTGTCAATGTCAATGTTTTATTTATTAAGGTTCTCACATTCAAGGCAAACACACATTCACCCGAATTTTGACCTTATTACACACGTCAGTCTTACCATAGTCACACAAAACACATAATAACAATAGCTGCATACGAACAACGACTTGTAGATTCCAGTTAACATGTGCATAACATACATAATAGATTAAAATCAACTTATTGGAAAACGGTACCGAGTTACAAGCAGTACAGGTTATAGCAAAGATGGTAAAGAAAAGGTAGTCTTTGAGCTCTCTGGAAATAAATTTTGAGCTGCAGCAGTTTAGCTGATTACTGTAGTCAGATCATTCTTTTAAAATGTTCATTTTTACATGATTTAATGTTAACTGTAGGCAGGTTTCAGGCTTAGAAATAAAAGACAAAATATCACCCTCATAAACAGCTCTGAGAGCTCAGAGCCTGCAGTCTTTTCTTGGACTTTGATATTACTGGCATTACTTTCTGACTACCCCTCATAGCCTGGGTTCCATTTAGGTAAGATGAATGAATGAAGTTTATTGCTTGTCAATCGTATAAGGTAGAATGTATGGCAGCAACTACAAGACAGCAGAATCATCATTATTGAATAAGGCCATGTTGATTTGATTATATGGATGACATCCTCTGGGAACTCCAAAACTTATGCGAGCGAGCGAATAAAAAAAAAAGTTTGGCCAACAAAAAAAAAGGTGCCTTTAGTATGACATCTAAGTGGTCAGGAAGGTTGAACATAGGACTAACAACACATAGTATGGTATACCAACAATTAAGTGTAGGGACTAGTACATCGTACGGGTGCAAACCGATCCGAAAAAAACAGACCTGAAAAAAATCAGTGGAACAGGTTTCGCCAATTAGAAAATGGACACACTATGTCGGCAGGCGTTTGGGGTCTTGCCGGGCCAAGAAGTCAAGAGCGAAGTCGACTTGAGTTTATAGTCATTTGTACCAAGTTTCTACAGTCAAAGGTACAGAGACAGGTAGCCTTGATTACATGAAGATGGGATCTTAATACGCCAGAGGGAGTCGGATAATCCACCAAACAGATTTCTTTGTAGCAAAATTGACCAATTACCATTGTTTTGAGTATTGCCAATTCTCAAGTTTCCACAGACAATCAGGTCCAGGTTCAGGTCCGGACCTGGACCTGATCCTCTAGACCTGAACGGGACCTATACCTGAATTTTCTGTACTGGTACCTCCCCCTACCAATAACAGATTTTTTTCTTTCTGTCCTTTCACATCTTATTCTTTCACTTTAGATTTATTTTGGCATTCTACGGCATTAGTTATCTGTTTTCTGATACTTTTTTTCAATCTACGGCGTATATTTTACAGCTGCTTTGCACAATTTACTGTGTGGTCGAAAACTTTTTTTTTTTGGAAACGGATGTCATCCATATAATCAAATCAACATGGCCTAATGAGGCTAAATACAGAGCAACAAAATATCAGTAACAGCACTTTCATGTAGTCTGGTCTTGCATTTCGAATACCTAGCTACAATGTACTACCTACTCCTATATGCAGAAATAGAGTTCAGGGCATGATAGCAGTACATGGAAAATATCAGTCTGCATACCAGATATAGGGAGAAGTGCATTTCTAGGCACTTCTCTCTCTTCACTGTTACTAGGACAGGTCATGACAAAGTAAAATTCATCTTTGATATTTTTATGATGTGTGGGGCACAGTCTCTGAGTGGCTGGTGTGTTATGTTGACAACCTTTTTCAATTTCTAAACAATGCACACTTATTCTCATTTTTGTATTGTTGCTTGTAGAATGGTTTACTATGAATTAATGTGAGGTATTCCTCCATATCAAAGCACTTTTTTGAATTTCAAGTAGGTTTGGAGTTTGCTTTTAAGATACCTTGAAGAAAACGTTACCTTGAGGATGCTTAATTGTAGAAGGCTTACTGCCTTAAGTAACAACCTCCTTTTACTCCAGGAATTTCCTCTGCTCCTAGCGGTTATCCAGTCTTGTCTTAAATGTGTTGACACTATTGGCACAGACAACTTCACTAGGCAGGGATGTGTGCGGTGTGAGCGGTTCAAAACCTACAGTACCTTAGCCGCACCTGGGGCAATTACTGTCGTATTGAGGTCACCTGAGTGGCGCCGAATGACAGCTCCCTCCAGACACTTGCGACAGTCGTATTGAGGTCACCTGAGTGGCGCCGAATGGCAGCTCGCTCCAGACCCTTGTGATTTAGCCCCGCCTATTGTAAGCTCCTCGCAATTCAGCCCCTGGCTGCAAAGAGTGAGTAGTCGGCCCACCCAATAACAATAACAATATAACAGGGAAAGTCCACATCTGTACTGCTCTGGCTGCAAAGGAATACCGTCTTACTGTGGTTTTGGCCGATGGGTCCTTTACCTTATAACAGCATCCTCTTGTTTTCTCTAGGTGCCCCAGCTCAAAGAAGTTGTCACCCACCTGACAGTTGGAGAGGTCAAGGTTTGCAGTACCCAGACTACCCAGGCATGACATGAACGATAGGCCATGGTTTAAAAGAAAACTTGCTTAATTCTGCTGGGTTCCTTAGACCACCTGACAATTAAAAATATGTTGCAATGGAGATTTCTTTTGCACAAGCAGTAATGTCTCTCCATCACCTGATTATCATATCATATCATATCATATCATATCATATCATATCATATCATATCATATCATCGGATAGGAGGCAGTTTGCCTGTGAAATCCGCTTCTAACAATTAACAATTAAAAACAAGTTTCTATTTTATTATGATTATGATTTGATGCCTATCAGACATCTTCCTCAGAGCTTCTGAATGGAGTTCTTCTTCTTGTCGCCATATCTGGACGATGCATGTGGCGCTTTAGCAGTGAGAACTGAATCCCAAAAGCACCACCTACATCGGATACGTTAAGTGGCAAGAAACAGCACTCCAGTGAGGACATCTGAGGCAGATGTCTGATAAGCATCAAAAGTGAGCAGACCAAAAGTTGAAGGTAAGTATAGAATCTCACAGTCGACACCTACTTTGTTCACTGTCTGTGTTAACGTTATATCACATGCAATTATGTCGGCCATAAAACTAAGTTGTCCTCATCCCCCAGTCACTCATGTTGTGATCCAGCCTGTGCTGTAGTTTCATGACAAGCCCCATGTTTTTTTATATAAGGGGAAAGAAACTATTCTCCAACTCAAAGGATTGACTTAACGGAATTTGTGACTGAATCACTCACTCTTGTTCAGCTGTGACTCAAAAGCTGTGGATACACATGCGCTTTACTATGGTGTGACGTCATCACTGCATCAAAGTTCGTCAGAAGTCTGTATCGCCCTCCATTTCAGTTGAGTCGGTGTGCCCTGATCATGATGTAGATCGTTTTATTTCCTCCTCTCGCAAAGTAGTCGTGCTCAGTGTCAGGAATGTTAAAAACACTCCAACAAGAGTGTGTGAATATGCTGCGAAACCTCAGAGGTCACATGTGTTCTAAGAATCTGGTTTTCACGTCCCTTACGAATAACGGTGCAGCTCCAACTAGGTACCCTTTGCCATCTATGACCATTGGCTAATTTCAGTTTTGGTTACGTCTCCCGTGTCCTTGAATAAAACCAGGTACCCTGAAAATTGGTATGAGTGTCTTGAGCAGATGCATACAACCCTCCTCCACATTTGGATACACACCGCTTTAAACTGATTTGGCATTAATGTTGCATTGGAAGACATTTTGATTTTGTTTGTGATAATGAATTTGGATGAAATCTGTCATCTTTAATTGCCTTGTTCAGGGGTGCCAAAGTTTTCATTTGAATTTGACAAAATTCATTTGAGTTTTTAATATGGAATACATACAAATCTATGCTATCTATCCCAGCCACTACCAAGAAACATAAGAATTTTACAGAATTCATCCGAGTTTTATGGAATACGTAAAATCCTTACTATTGATAAAATCATACACATTTATAATTATTTACAATATACACATTTTACTGAACTCATATGATTTTATCAATAGTAAGGATTCATATGAACTCATATGATTTTATCAATAGTAAGGATTTTACGTATTCCATAAGAAACATATATGTTTCTTATGGTGGATTGCATGAAATCTGTATATCAGGTAGTAGTGCATCATATGAATCCTGTAAAATCTGTACATGTTCCTAAAAATTTGAATGAATTCTGTAAAAGTAATATAAAATCCAAAAAACATTAAAAGAAATGCTTTAAAATGTACCTTCCCATTATTTTCCAAGCAGAGGTTTGGGTCAGGAGTGGGAGAATGGGATACTGGTAGCAGTGGATGGGAGTCTTACAGAGCTCTGCTTCTCTTTGTCGAAATTTCTTTCTTCAGAGGCAGACACAAGAAATACAGTGGGCACTGCTATCTCCATCCTTCTCTCCAACCAACATCTCTGCTTGGAGAATGGCTCTCTATAGTCTGTGTAACACAAACTCCGCTGTCAGGGCTGTAACTGGTACTCTCCAAGCAGAGGTTAGGCTCGGCTGTTTCTTTAACGTTTTTTTAGTCGTTTTTATCGGGCTTTCTAATTTGTCATTTTTTTAAAGTACGCCAGCCAGGTTTTGACACAGCAAGATATAAAAAAAATAGAAAGCCCGATAAAAACGACTAAAAAAAACGTTAAAAATACATCCGGAGTCTAACCTCTGCTTGGAGAGTATGTAACTGGCCCCTCCCCGCCGGCGGATGTTTGGCGGGCTGCTATAAGCGAGATTTAATCAGGCTAGGCTCCCTACTGAAAAAAAAAATGTCTTTTCCTTTTTAACGTTAGACTCACTTAGAGTTTCCCAAGAGTGATAAAGGTACTTCTGTATTTTGTTTGGCATTGAATGTAACCTGGGGTGGTAGGAACAATGCAGACAGGAAAGAGATGGAATTGGATACTTAGCTTGGGGAAACTTTTCTGTCAGGACAATTGACTTACTCTCTTAGTCTTTATTTAATCAGGGGGCTTGTTAACCTGCGTGGTTTAAATGGAACTGAGGGGTTTCCAGAGAGAATATGACTGTGACTAGGGGTGGGAACGGTTGCCGGTACAAAACGTTTTCTTTTTGTGGTGAAAAAATGAACCTGAAAAAAATAAATGGACCAATGGTCCGAATCAAAAATGAAAATGAAAAAATTCTACTGGCAGACGCTCACCCGTTTTAGGGCTTACATGTCCAAGCAAATAACAAGAGCAAAGTAAAGGAGAGTTGGTAGTCACTTTTACCAAGTTTCTTCTGTCAAACTTGATGAAGATGGGATTTCAAAACGCCAGTGGAAGTCTCCAAACATATCCTTAGAAGCGAAATGGACCATTGGTTTTGAGTATTGCCCATTCACAAGTTTTCACAGACAATTAGGTCCAGGACAAGGACAAGACCTGGACCTGATCCTCTGGACCTGGACTGTACTCGTACAAGTACATGAATTTTCTGTACCAGTATCCAACCCTTATTGTGAGATCTGATACTAGTACTGAAACAGGGATTGAAATACATTTTTTAGGTCACAGCATGTAAATTTGGCCTCAGCCCTTTGTTTGACAAAAGAGAAATGAACACCCCTTTTAGATCATAAATGGATGGTCCCTTACATTAGCCATTACCCACACATCAACATTGGTATTCCCTGTTTCAAGAAGGGTTAGAACAATAAGACGGCCAAAGCAAGTAGATCTTGTCGATGACATCATCATGCTCATTAATTTTTGCCTGATTCTTAAATTGAAAAAAAAATTCCTTTCCCCTTTGGAGATGGTGAACATGACAAGAAAGTACCAAAATGGGAACGGTGGCGGAACAGGTGTTTCTTGTTCATCATCATCATCCGGGCGTGCTGGTTGCACGGATGGCCATGACTCTCTTCCTCCATCCTTCCCTATAGCCTTGGGCAGTTCTTCAGCTGAGCAGCCAGAATCATCACACATTTTTTGATAGAACACTGTACCACCAATGTGTTAGCCATGACTGTATTTTCCAACTTGGTAAAACTAAATGATACCAGTCTCTACCACACTAGTTTCACTTTGTCCTGGACCTCCTGAGTACAGAAAGGACTTGTTGGCTGTGACACCATGTTCTGTCAATTTTTGTTACATTAGGATATGGTGTCTGTTTTGAAAATCTTCTACCCATTTTTTTTTGGCCTTCTCTCATTTAAGTCTGAAGAGGGTGTCATCCACATACCAGTCTCTACCACACTAGTTTCACTTTGTCCACCTCCTGAGTACAGAAAGGACTCGTTGGCTGTGACACCATGTTCTGTCAATTTTTGTTACATTAGGATATGGTGTCTGTTTTGAAAACCTTCTACCCATTTTTTTTTTGCCTTCTCTCATTTAAGTCTGAAGAGGATATGTCATCCACAAAAATTTACTTGCTGTGGCCTTCAATAGGTGCAAAAAAGTAATTTGGGAGCACAACAAAAGAATGCTGCAAATAAATAGAATGTCAGCAAAACTTAATAACAAAAACCTTCTTGCCCCTCTTCACAGCTTGAATCTGAAATTCTAGAACTTAGGCACGATCTAGACACGGTTTTTCCCAATATCGGCGAGCCAACAACCTCTCGCCGACAGCTTTTTTTCAGCGTCTAGATGGAACTGCAATATCGCCGTCAAGATATCGGGAAAATTTCTCCCGAAAGGTCCGGACCATTCGTACGATACCTTACCGATAGCTTAGCAGGGGTCCCCGACAGCTTCGCTATGGGTGTCCGGCCCCCTACGTTCTAGATCCCTCCCGACATCCCCACAGATATCGGTAAAAACTGTGTGTAGATTGGGCCTAATGTACAAGGTTTTGCTGTTTTTTGATGTCAGAAATATGTTCATGCTGTGGGGGGTCATGTGGCGTAAGTGAAAGGTATTTGGCCTAGACCAAAGAGGTTTAAATTCAAATCCTGTCTTGTTACCAATCTTGTGCCCTTGGGAAAGGCACTTAAGGCCACGCCAAGTTAATTTCTTGGTTCACGGATCTTTTCATAAAAAATATGGAGCGACAGGGCGAAAAAAAAAATTGTAAAATGGTTGGGGTAAAGATAAGGGCTAATCCAAAACATAAAGAATAAAAAATTTTCAGCTTGAAAAAAGTACAAAAACACTATTACTGTATAGTAACAGCACCTGTTCGTTGAAAATTACAAAAGTAGTGTCAGTTTTTATGTTTGTCCCATTCTTCATGAATGAAAAATATAACTGCAATAATAATACCCACATTTTAAGGAGCTTATCATATAAAGGCCAATTTGCTACACCAGAAAGTTGGTGAATGGTTTCACATAATAGTGAAAATTTGCTGAGTAGTAATTTTTTTTTTGATTTTCCAAAAAATAGGAGCGAGCGAATCTATGAACCAATCAATTAAATTGGTATGGCCTTATAGTTATGACTTTCCTCACTCCACTCTGGTGTAAAAATGGGTACCTGGATGGGGAGGTAAAAGGCAGTGGAAGGAGAGGGTTTACCCTGGGAGCCAGCCGGGATCGGGCAGCTAGGACAGTTTATCTATGGGTAGCGATAACTCCTTCAGGCTTAAACTCCCCCAGAGCACTAATGTGAGATCTGCGGGCTGACTGCCTTGGGTCCCCGAACAAAACTCGCTAGCTACCCGGTTCTGTCTGGCTCCCAGGGTAGAGAGGGTTGGGCTCTGCATTCCAATACCATACCCTAGACACAGCAGATAACAACCCACGGTCCCTACAGCTTCAAAAAGGCTATAGGACTTTAACAAAAAGGGTTTTACCAAAGCTTAATAAGAATGTCTTGAATACCTGGATATCTTAAGTGTACATACCTTGGGGATTACTGATGCTTCATTAGTAGATCTCTCTTGATTGAGGTGGTCTTAGGGCAAGAGATCACTTGACATCTTGTGTTTTATCTACTAAGAGTAATGTTACAATAAAGGGATGAATGGCTGTTCTGTCATTTTCACTTCACGCATTTTGGGTTCTCTTCAAGCTCAAACTTTAAAGCATTTTTTTAGTCTCCAGAATTCAGATGTTATCTGTGTGTTTGGTCAAACTTTTTGCATATTCGAAAAACAGAATGTCATTGCAGTTGTACGTACCAAAGTGCTGATACCAAGGGCAAATGTTTTTGATTACATTATTTGTATGGTGAAAAAAATAACTTCTAGAATTTTTTCATACCCGGCTATCAATGCCTGTTACAGTTCTTTCTCAACAATTGTACAAGTGAATTAACAGTGGTTTGCAGTAATGAGTACAAGTCTGGGCCCCAGTGTAAGAATAGTTTTAGAACCCATGTTTTAGATTAGTTTGAAAAGTCCTGTCAGTTTATATACTTTATTACCACTTCAAAATAGGGCATGAATGTACAGTAAATTCTTGTATCAAAATCCTGGTCCAGTCTTTTCATAACTTTAACACCAAGAACTTCTGTTGGTTCAACTTAATTCATCATTCAGTTATCAAAATCCTTCTCCAATCTTCTGTACTTTAAACCAATATATTATCTTGGCAAACCCTAATTGATACTTAACATTACAATAAAGGCTTCATTCATTCATCAAAATCCTGCTTTCTTCTTTTCTTTTCGTTAAACCAAGAAATTATCTTGGCAAACCCTAATTGATCATTAGCAATAAAGGATATCATTTAAGTCTTAAAACCCTGCTTTATTCTTTTCTTTACTTTAAAGCAAGAAATCATCTTGGCAAACCCTAATTGATCCTTGACAATAAAGGATACCATTCATTTATCAAAGAAAATATCTTAGAAAACCCTAGTTGATCCTTTTCATCTGGCCTGAGACATTTATTTGTTTCTGCCCATCCAACATTTTTGGGATGTGGAATGTCTACAAAGAACACCATCCTTTAACCATGAGTGTCTGTGGGTACACAGCGGCAAGGAATTGAAAAAAACTGATCGGTGAGAAGGCTTTGAAAGTTTGCAGTAATGCGGTACAAATTTGGCCGCATGTTTTAGAACCCATGTTTTATATATGTGTTAAAAAGTCCTGCCACTATAGATTCTACAATGTATGTACTTTTAATATCAGTTCTATTATGTCTGTATGCTTGTAGGTATAAATGTACAAAAAGGCTATCTTTGACTTCATTTTTTTATCAAAACCCTGTCCCTTTCTTTTCTCATAAACTAACAAAAATTCTGTTGATGTCTATATCAAAATCCTGCACCATTCTTTTCTTCACTTTAATTTAGTTTAAACCAAGAAATTATCTTTGCAAACCCTAATTGATCATTAGCAATAAAGGATACCATTCAGTTATCAAAACCCTGCTTTATTCTTTTCTTTTCTTTAAACCAAGAAATTATATTGGCAAACCCTAATTGATCCTTTTCATCTGGCCTGAGACATTTATTTGTTTCTGCCCATCCGACATTTTTGGGATGTGGAATGTCCACAAAGAACACCATCCTTTAACCATGAGTGTTCTGAGGGTACACAGCGGCAAGGAATTGAAAAATACTTGATCGGTGAGAAGGCTTTGAAAGTTTGCAGTAATGCGGTACAAGTCTGGGCCCATGCATGCAGTTCTCTTCTCACACACACTGATGCAGTTGTACCGTGACGGCTTTCATGAGCAAGGGCGTGTGACCGGAGTATAGGCGGGCTTTGTTTGCTATACTCAAAGCAGGGGCTGGCCTAGGTTGTACGGCCTTTTGTCCACAACGTGGCAAAATCACACTCCAGATAATTGACCAATTAGCAAATGAGTGGGGAAGATTTTTCACCATATGGTGCCTTGGAGAGAACGCGCGAGAAAATGGCGCTGAGACGTCGTCAAACTGAGAGCACTTTGCTCTGTAAATACTGAGGGAAAATCACTGCGCCTCTCAAAAGGCGTGTTGTTTTTCAGCCGCCATCATGGCTGCAGACGAAATACCAGGGGATAAAAGAGCCAGCTTGTGTAAAAAAACAACTAAAAATTCCCATTGTCAACAAGGACTTTTGTCGGAATGAGGAGGGTAAATTAAACACACAAAAACAAAGACAATGCCAGCCATTTTTCATTGTAACAGCATTTTGTTCGATCCCACTATTACAGTAATTGGCATTATTGTAATTTCAATACAAATGGTGATAGCATTAAAAATCGGTACAAAAGACACTGATAATCGTTAATGAACTGTGTGAAATACATTTACACGACGTTTTAAGTACATGTACTATAAGTTATTGTTCATGATGATTTACATAACTCACATTAACGTTAATAATTACATACCACATTCAATTGGTGATAGAAATGGCACAAGCATGAAACTATATTTATATGAAATGTCATATTTCATTACAACAATCTTATGTCAATGTATTTACGCTTGTGGTGTGATTTGTCTGTGCCAAACTACATATATGTGATGATACATATGAATCATAGACATAAACTGTTACGTATATCATACAGTGATAATCTAATCTCTACTGTCTCAACTGAGTTCATTAATACAGACACGAATCATATTTTTACAAGTATCAACATTACATCTTCAAAATTACAACTCTAAAATCTCTCTCTGTACAATACAACATACAGACAGGCCTCGGTTATCAAGTTTTCGTACAAAATATGTTTTCGAGGCCCGAAAAAATTGTCTTGGTAGTTGGCACATAACTTGATTTAACAGTATAAAAGTGTGATTTTTGTTCCTTTTGATAGGAAGAATCAGAATATATTGCTTTATACATGGACTAAGTTTCTGAAATAGGTTTGGATGAACAGAAAAAAACATCTAAGACTGGCTCCCTGCTTTATTTACTCTACCCGTGATAGACACATAGGTCCGACAAATCAACAAGTTGTTAGGAATTCTCAACTGGACACATTTCTAGACACAGTTAAAGTATATAGACTTTTGGGGTTCTCTGTTACACACAAAAAGATTGTGAGGAATCTCATACCGCACTTTCCTTGCCTCCTCCTGGTTTCAGTGTCAGTCCGTTTGGTCTGGGAGTGTTTTCCCCTGACTTGGAATTATTACACAGTCTTCTTGTGCAATTTGCCCAGGAACTGACGGTTTTTGCTGACCAAATCCACATGCTACTCGTGATCCCGACCACGAGAGACATGAAAATCTTCAACATGTAGAGTTCGATGTTGGGTTTTGCAGATGAGTACCTCCACAGTTCTCTGTTGGAGTGTTCGTAGAAGTAGCAGGCAATGACACATGTGGCAGGGACCGTGTACAGCACACTGAATACTCCAATCTTCACCATCAATCGCTCTAGCTTGTCCGTTTTGGTGCCGTCATTTTTCATGAAATTTCGGATGCGGAACAGCGAGACAAACCCAGCTAGAAGAAACGATGTCCCGACCACTAGGTAAGTGAACAGCGGTGCTACAACGAACCCTGTGAGCGCGTCTAAATTCTGATTGCCGACAAAACAAAGTCCGGTCAACTCGTCTGCATCCACTTGCTTCATGACAAAAATGACTATAGTTTTAATGGCTGGGATTGACCAGGTAGCCAGGTGGAAATAGCTGCTATGCATTTCTATCGCTTCGTGTCCCCATTTCAGTCCCGCGGACAGAAACCAGGTGAGGGTTAGAATTACCCACCAGATCGAAGACGCCATACCGAAGAAGTATAGGAAGAGAAAGACGATCGCACAGCCTGTGTTTTCAAGTCCTTGTTGAATAAGGAAAGCTTGTCCGTCTTCAGAGTCACACGAGATGGCTTTCCTGCCTACAACTAACCTCACGATGTACGCAATGCTGTAGATGTTGTAGCACATGGATAGAAAGATGATGGGTCTTTCTGGGTAGCGGAAACGGGCGGTGTCGATCAGAAACGTTAGGACCGTAAACATGGTGGACAGGAAACACAGTCCAGCCCAGACGGCCATCCAGATATCGGCGAACCGCTTCTCTTCGGGAGTGAAGTTGCCGTACTCCACTCCACACTTGAGCGCGCACGAGTCCGTTCTTTTTACGTACATGTAACTGTCGTCGTTGGGTCCGCCACAGCTTTCCGCGTGGAGACTGTTCCCGTTACCGTCTGGGGTGGTCGGGCCGCCGCCTCGCCGCTCATTCCCCGCGCTTCCGTCCGCCAGATTGACTTCATCGTCCCCGGGCCCTTCCATGCACATGGTGTTGTGGTCGTTTTGGAGCGGAAACTTGGAACAGTTGAGAGTCGGGGGCCAGGGGAAGCCGAACTCCTTCAAGACGGGCTCGCAGCGTCTTTTCACCGACAGACACATGCTCTGGCACGGTCCTATGGGGATTGGAACCTTCTCGGTACACATGGGCACGTAAACCGAACAGAGGAAGAACTGAAGCTGCGAAGAGCAGCCATATTGGATGAGAGGCGTGAAGGTTTGCAGTTGGAGCTCGGCGTCTTGCTGCATGTCGTGCCCGACTAGGTTGGGCATGCGGGTGACGTTGTAGCCCAGGTTGTTGCACATGTCGATTCGAATGGGATCGCAACTGTACTGACCGCTGGTGTAGCCAGTAGAGTCCGCCCGCTCCCAGTACAGAGCCATTACCAGCAAGCAGCACCTCAGCACAGAGTAAACAACGCCGCCCGTCATGTTTGCTCGTCTCTTTTTGTCAGCAGTACCAGCTACAGTCCTTCCCTGGGTAACGGTCTCAGTAGAACACGCAGCTAAAACGGGACTAGGGTGAACTCCGAGCACGCCGTATTCAGCGGGAGAACATTCCCGGCAACTTTACAAGGTGAACCCAGCGGGGAAAGAAAAGCATTTCCTCCTCCAAACCAGCAAGTCTCCAACCCAACTGCCACCTCTTGTCAACTTCTCCCGGCTGCTTGCAAAACGGGGCCTCCAAATAGCCGACAGATCGGGTAACAACCCATGCTGAGCCAATCATGTGGGCTATTTGGTTAACGAGTCCCCTCCCCAACAATGCAAATAGACTGTGTTGACACGAAACAGTGCCACGCGATTGGCGCGGCTCGGGTCTGTACAGCTTTCAGTCCAGGTAACCTAAGAACACTGCGGGACCGTTCACTCACACACAGCTAACAGCAAAGGCTTTCTATAAATCAATTGCACAGATTAAACATCCATTGAAAATAAAGTTTCTGAGATTTGGGAAGCCTTACGTGTGAAATCTTAGACGCAGATCTCCGGACAATTAGCACTTACTCGCCATTCACACGTTCCCATTCTTATGTGAGAAGGCGGGTATTCACATAATTTAGACGGCTAACACCATTGCACTAATCCCCGATAAAATCTCCGCACCTCTAAAAACACATGTGGATGCAAAAAAGGAAAAATAAATATTAAACAGTGATGATATGCTTTCATAAAATTTAACCTCTTTTATAAAATATCTTGTTTTTAAAGAGAAATGTATTTTGGCTTATCTATGTTGGCAGTGTCGGCATATGTTTTTGTCCGCTCTTTCAGTGAGCTAAAAGTAAAGGATGTCCGAAATCTCTGCCTGTACGCTCTGTTTTTTTTTTGCCCGCCGCGGCAAGCAACCCTTGAAGATAAGAAAATGTACCACCGCATGCGCGCCCCACATGTGTCTACAGGAGGGGGTATGCTTCCCACACTAGTGAAAAGACCGCACGTTGATTCTGTTTGTTGTTCATGTTTATGAAGCTCTTCAAAGAAAATTGAAAGAAAAATCACTTGCGACGTATTAAACGTTATAGAACGACTTGACACCAAATATCAAAATCGAGTAGTTTCTACCCCCCCCCCCAACTCACAATGACGCATTTGACTAACCTCGTGAGTAAATACATTCGGCAGGATGTTTATGTAAGTCAACGAAGGCGATTGGCTCTCTTAGGGCTAAGCCATTCGTACAATAAATTCGGACAGGTCAAATATTTTTCAAACGTTCGATGTAAAATTTCAAAACAAAAAAATATAGAAAACCGCATTTGGCGATGAACAGTTTAATGTAAGATATTTTATATTTTATGAATGGTAAAAAGTGTGGAAGAAAAAGAACGAAAACACCACTGGCCTATCTTTCCTTTAATAGCTAACATGAAACAGTCTAAGCAGTTTATGATTTGTTTTTGCACCGTTGCATAAGTGCAGCACAAGGTGAATGAACTGACTGACTCTTTTATTGTAGCCTCGTATACAGACTACTCTCCAAGCAGAGTTCGTCTTGCATGGTCTCCGGCGCAGTTTTTTCTTCAATGTGTATTTACGCCTTTTCATCAGACTTTCTATTTTGTCTCGCGGCCATAAAGAAAACGGTACAAAATAAAAAGCCTGATAAAAACAAAAAATGGTCTCAAACAGCCGGAGTCGAACCTCAGCTGCTTGGATAGTAATCAGAAATGCAATCCAGCGGTGGTGTTCGTCACTTGGGGGAGGGCACTTTTTTTGCGATTTTGGCGCATAAAAAGGGCTCCTACTTTCTCAGCATAGAGAAATGAAGAAAATCCCGAATCATCGCACCTAAAAGGAAACGCCGCTGCTTCGGAAGTCTGCAGAAGAGGCTAGGATTTTTTAAAAAACACAATATCAAAATGCATTCAAATATCTTACAATGGCAGCTACAAAAGACTGAAATGAGGCATGGTTGACGTTTGGTAGAAAAATCTCCGATTGTCACGTACGTATACACCCTACGTCAATCAATATTCTACTTAACCTATTTCTAAACAATATTCTAAGCTAAACGTGCACTCTATGGTCACGAACTGTGATAAAATTAAATCCCTTGTGTGATTATATCATTAGTTAAGCCTATGCAAACAGAAAATAAATCGAGATTAGCTATCGTTCAGTGACGGCAAAGTAGTACATGTATTTTGCAATCAGTGCTACCTATATAAATCTCAAAGCAGATGTAAAATGCGGATAGTTTATTACGTGTGCTTCTGTGGTATCTGATACGATTTTCTACGTGGTCGGCGTTTCTATCTTGTCCCGTATGCCTAAGGGGTAGGTTTCACTGGATCCAAAGCATCAGATCCTTTGTAAGGTGTTTGAAGTCGCTTTTGAACGCACCGCGACGATATATTGATAATCAGATTATGATTGGATCGATTGGATCGACGGCAACAGGCGCAGCACCGCAGCGAAGATGTACTCTCCAAGCAGACTGGCTCGTTTCAGAGGCTGTTTTTTTTACGTGTTTCAGGCGTTTTGTCGGGCTTTCTTTCTACTTTATCCAGTTTTCTTCATGTAAAGTCGCTTTTGAATGGCACCGGTATTGATAATCAGATTATAATTGGATCGAGGGCAACAAGTGTCAAGAGACTCAACATCGAAGCGAAGATGTACTCTCCAAGCAGACTGGTTCGGTTCAGAGGCTGTTTTTTTACGTGTTTCAGGCGTTTTTGTCGGGATTTCTTTCTACGTTATCCAGTTTTCTTCATGTACGTGTTTGAAGTCGCGTTTGAACGCACCGCGACTATATTATTGATAATCAGATTATATTTAGATCGAGGGCAACAAATGTCAACAGACTCCGAACACCGAAGCTAAGACACAGATGTAATGTCGAAGCAGATTGATTCAGACTATTTTTTGACGTGTTTCATGCGTTTTTGTTTTGTTTTCTTCTTTATATCGTTTGTCTAGTCTTCATGTGTACCTGCCAAGAAGAAAACTAGTCACTGACTGGACAAAACTGAGAAAGCCCAATAAAAAAACATAAAAGCTAGCCTGATCCGAACCTCTGCTTGGAGAGTAGCTCTAGCGAGGATGAGATTTCTGATTACTTAGGCCATCCTGATTTGATGATATGGGTGACATCCACTGGTTACTGGAAAATGTATACGAGTGTGCGAAAAAAAGTAAAAGTCGGGCTTTCCACAAACGCGTTGCCTTCATTCTGAAATCAGTTAGTGGTCAGGAAGATTCTTCAAATGGATGTACTTGCAGCACATGACAATGGTGCACGAAACAATAAAATACTAGAGTTTTCTTTTATACAAACTGTTGACATTACCTGCTGACGTTTCGATGTCCATCTTCCTCAAAGCTTCTAACTTAAGTTCTGCTTCTCGCGCGCCACTATATGACCAATGAAGGTGGCGCTTTTGCGGTAGACCTGTAGACTTAAAAATAGATCTTACATTCATTTGATTGCTCTGCCATTGTTGTCATACTAAACTGAACTCGGTCATGTTATGTTGAGGAATTGAATTCATTCTATAAAGACTTATCCAGTTTACTGTGTTAGGGGTATCTTGGGCAGTTTTTGTTTCAATATCCGGTCCACAATTCGTCGTCCCCAATATGCTGCGTGGTCACATTTTCGAAGCGGGGCCCGGCCGGGCTATTTGCGGGGACGAAAATAAAATTGCTCATAAAGAAATATAAACAAATTGGCTGTTTTCATGTTTATACGTTATCTTCAAAAGTCTAGTTGATGATAACAATTTTATAGACAAGACGCAATATGACACCCAACCACCTAAAATGGCACGTTATCCTACTCTCCAAGCAGAGGTTAGGCTCCGGCTGTTTTTTTTCACGTTTTCAGTCGTTTTTAGTATCTTAAAGTTTCTATTTTGCACTCTTTCTTGATACTTCGCGGCCTAACAGGTCCGATAAAAACGACTAAAAGACGTGAAAAAAAAACAGCCGGAGCCTAACCTCTGCTTGGAGAGTAACGCTATCCACGTTTACTGGATTATGCGGCTTGGAAATATTACGTCACAGGGTTACAAGCTTGTTGCCCCAAGTTGCCCCACGCGTATATACGAGCTTACGTCACTTCCGGCCCAAGATGGCCTTTGGTCAGACCACATTCCTTGCCGACACGAATCGGAAATTGTTTCCAGTTGGGCATAGATAGCCTCAACCTTTTTAATACCTAAAGCACTCGAACTTGAGATCACATATCATTCACTGACTGACAAGTTGGGCGATCAGGAGTTAAAGGTCAATGACCTCAAGTTTTATCAGAGGGTCTGCATGGGGGTGCGTGGCCCAGACAAAGATTTCCGTTGAATTCTGTAAAACAACCTACACTAAACTGTAAAGCAAAGAAGTATGATAATGAAAATTTTGGTTGCCTCGCTACAAATTCCGTTAATAAAAACGGCTTTCCCTACGAATTACGGGAAATAAAAATAAAAAGAGCACACAGACCCCTATAATAGCCAACTCATTTTGCCAAATCACTATGTACACCTCTGCAATAATGTCTCGACTACTCCAGATCAAAAACAATATGGAAGTAGCACGCCACTAAGAATGATACACAATGGGTAAAGATAAAAACTTTCACTATTCTACCAGAACTGTAACTTGATAGCCTTGAAAATTGTTTCCTAGAAGTTTTAGCGGAGTGATATAAAGAGTTTTCCCTGTAGTGCGGTTTATTGACTGTGCACACCTCCCTGCCCCTCCCCACGCTTACGTACTGTACTACACACACACACTTCACATAGCGTTAGAGTTTAGTTTTACAGCTTTTCAACAGGAACAAGGGCCAACACAACACACCTAGAGACAGAAACAGCGATGCAACAAGAGATGAGAGTACCAAAAGGGCGCGTCTAGCACAATTATAGACGTGAGCTGAGGGCAGCAACTCCAAGAACTGCAACTATGGCGTGCCCAAGAAGTTACAGTCTCCACAGGTTGGTGAACTTTTCTTCTATCTGACAACACTTTTAGGATGTCATGTAGCTTTTCATATTTCATGGACCTTCCAAGGGAACTGACTAATAGTAACACTAGTTATACCTCACACACTAATGTTACGTTACTGTTTTTTCATATGATCAAGTTTATTAGAAACCCTCTCTAAATTTCTTGGATGCTTGGAGATTTGATGCCCCTTGAAATATGTAAATAGTTCCATGCAAATTTATATTTGTGAATATCAGAAGGCACTACATGGTACGGGATGTGTGTGTGTGTGTGTGCAGGCACGTGTGCATGTGTGTGCGCATGTGTGTGTTGCGTGTTCGCATGTGTGCATATGTGTGTTTTGTGTGTGTGTGCATGCACGTGTGTGTGTTGTGAGCTAATGTCATGTTTTGACAAATACAATTAACAGTAACTTTTTGCGAACCAGTTCAAGGAACAGTAGACACTAGCTACGACCTTTTCTAGTACCACATGCATGTCAGGTGAGCGACACAGCCGGGATTGGAACTCATGTCTTCTTGGTCCTAAAGCAGGGTCACTAATTATTGTACCACATGTATGCTAGTATGTTTATCCCTACCTTTCGTAGTTCGTATGGGACAGTTTCTTGGAACAGAGTCTGCCATCTTCATCATCATCATCTTCGCTGCATGTCTGCCATTTTGGAATTTATTGTCCCAAAAGACTTGCTCCAAAATTTGACTTTTCAAAGGCTTTTGCCAGTTTTGGTGGAGAAACATAACTTAATCAAGGTGCTCCTTGCTTGTTTTATGTGGAGAATGGACACACCAGTAATGACTAATGTAGTAATTTGTATGTACCTTAAACCGAGTTGTGCCATTATATGAAGTTACTGTAAATGCAGAAATGTTCGCGGTGGATTTATGTTCGCGAATTTAAAACCACCGCAAACATTTTTCCAAGGCATTAAGATACTACAGTGCATGGTGCTACCGCGAAATTAAAACCACCGCGAAAAGTCCTTTTTCCCGCTACCGCGAAATTAAATCCCCGCAAACTTAAATGCATTTACAGTATGTTGAATATGTTGTAAATTGTATTTGTACAGCCCTACTGACAGTGTACAGACTGACAGTGTACAGACAGTGCCTTATGTCTGCTGATCCTGAGGGTTTGGCTGAACAGCTGTTCTATGCTGTAGCCAAGGGGCAGTCTGACAGGGTTGTCCAGCTTATCCAGGCTGGGGCGCGGCTCTTTCTAGACAAGGTAAGGTCCATTGCTCCAACCTGCAATTTTACTAGGCTGTATCTGTTGCAACTGCAAATTTTTCGCAAATTTTGCGGTCATACATGTACTGACGTGCGACACATAGGTAAAATATGAGACCTCTACACAAACAAAATAAAATACATGTCTGAGTGTTCGGACCCATGATATTTTTACTTTAAAGCATTGAATGGCCGTACACTACCAAGAAGAAATCTGTGAGCTACTCTAGATCTTTTGTTTCATTTCGGCATGTCACGCCATATTTTCCCATCGTCGCAGCTCAACGCCACCATCCTAGATATCCCGCTTAATCACATGAACAATACAGCGGCTGGCTGGTTTGCGTAAAAAGACTGCATATCCTACAAGATCTGTGTTCATACATTTTGACATAGTGATCAATTCATGCATTTCACATAAAAATTGTATGTTTTTGCACAGTGATTTGTGTGTTGTCATAAGATTAATAGGAACTGCACAAAATTTGTGCAAATGCTTCGGCACTGACTACAGCAGTTCCCTGGCTGAGCTGTACATGTATACCTGTCTATGTTTCAGCATGGCCACACAGTGTTACATGTAGCAGCACACAGAGGGTTCACTCACACACTGAAGGTCCTCCTGCAAGCTGGATGTGAACTTGACATTCAGGATAATGTAAGTAGTGCTGCATTCTTTAGCAGGGCTCGAAATAACGCCTGCATATACAGGTTAGTGCAGGTAAAATTGGTGCTGTCCTGCACAGCTTTATTTCTGGTCTCTACCTGCACCTAACCTGCACTGGTCCATGTACTGGCTTTTATATATACAAATGTAAATGTCCTATGATGTAGGTGTGTATAAGCTGCATTTACTCTTACCACCTATAAAGTATAAAAGTTGGTTTCTAAACAATTTCAGTATGATCCATACTTCCTAAATTCATCAGAGTGGCGCAGGTAAAATTTGTCTGGTGCAGGTCATTTTCAATGTTACCTCCAGGTATGCAGAAAATGTATTTCGAGCCCTGTTTAGATTGAAGTGGTTTAGAGTGGAATGGAAAGAGGCATTCTGAGAATACGTTTACCTCCAGGGGGGTGGTGGTACTTGCATGCTATTTTGGTGTCTTGTTATAAAGAGACCGCCAGTGACTTAGATTTTGTAAATGGGGACCTCCTACCTATTGGCCTGCCTCCAAGACCAATATGTTACCAGTATAGATTTTAACTTTGTCAGTTGCAATTCAATTGTAAGGTTCTTTAAACGTTTTACTGTTTGGGGGCTTTGAAAAATTTTGATGAAAACAAATTGTAATGTTGCAAAAAATGTTAAGGAAAAATATGTTATTGTATTTTCTGACACTTGAGTGTAAAGAATATGCTGTATACTAGTGTACAATACCCGGTAGTACCTTAACACACATAACCCTATGAAGATATTGGGGTGGACTGGTGCACTCATGCAGTAAAAGATGGGCTGCATAGCTCCATTTTTGGGTGCACAAAGGAGACATGTTATCTGGTTGATAAGTTAACTAGATTGATAAGTTTAATGCTGATATCCTTTTAAATCTGTTGCATTTTTCTTTGGCTTTCTTTTAGACAATATTCATTTGGTTAATATATTTGGAAAAATTGAAGTTTTCCAAATTTAGACTGTCATTTTTTCAGTTAGTTATACTCGAAGTGTTGCCTGTTTTAATGAATTATGTAATGAGGAACTTATTACTTTACTTTACTTTGGTGGAGCTCCTGCTCGGGCCCAGGGTTGTAGCCAGCACCTGTCCTTCAGTCCTTTGAAGGAATTTTGCAGCTGGGGACTGAAAAAAGTTTCCCCCATTCCGTCCCCTGGGACAGACAAAAATTGATATGTAAAGATATAAAAAAACTGAAACCCATGTGTTCTTCTTCACCAAAACAGATGCCATTGAACAGCTTAGTCTACAAGCAAAATTCGCATCTTAAAATGCAGGAAATAGTGTTTCAGAGGGTCTTGATTTAAAAATTTTCTGGGACCCAGACCCCCCTATAGAAATGACGCGCAACGTCACGCCATGCCTTCGGTGCTCGATAGGATTCCCATTCAAAATCAAGGGGACTGAAAATGATTTCAGGCTGGCTACAACCCTGCTCGGGCCAACCTTGAAAGCTGCCTCCACACCACACTATCTTCCATCAGGGACTGGATTTCCTTTATGAACTTATTTCTAGAATAATACAGTCCATGTACATTGTATTCTTTGACAAATGTTCTTTGTTAGCAATATTTTTATGATCGGATATCATCAGCTTTATGTCCCCGTATTTCCTGTGAAAATGTAATAATGTATTCTTTATTCACATGCCTAAAGAGACAACTTGTTATGCCGTTGTTATGTTTAAAATGTAGACACAGTTAGGGTGCTAGTTGATGATTGGTAGGAACTTCATATTCAGGACATGTCTGTATATCTACATTTGTACACATGACTTTAAAACTGCAGTATTCCTTGGTGTCTGATTCAAGTTTACCAAACACCAGTGCAATATTGCCTGTCCGCTCCATATGTTGTCATCTTCTTCAATGGTGATGAAGCTGAAACTGTAACCATTGGACCTGATTAAAGTACTTAAGTGCCTGAAACATTGTGTGTAAGGACAAAGGAGGGTTGTCAAAGTATGCAGAGTCGAACTTGCATCAATTTCCTCCTAAAACTCTGCTTGCTTCGTACTCTGCTTTCCTGCCCTACCCTGTTTACTACTGAATTGTACTGCTTATCAATATCAATAAGCTTGCGTCATTTGGCACAAGCCAATCAGTGCCCAGTGTCTACAACTCAAGTTTCCAATATGGTTGACAATCAGCACCCAGAAGGTATGCATGGAAGACCTGTTTGATTTTATGAAAGGATTTCAGTTTCTCTGTATGTTTGGTCGACATGCGGTGATGCAGGGTCACTCTCTAGCCACAGATCTGAAAGACCTTAAATCTAGTACCTGCTATGTATAGAATACAACATGGGTCAGCCTGACCCGTGGTCAACAGAGTACACCATGTTGTATTTTATCTATGTCATACCCAGGTTCGGAAAACAGCAATTTAATTGCCAAACTACATGTACTAATGTACTCATAAAAAGGATAAAAGTTGACACATTGTTTCAAGCTGTGCCAATCACTTAATTCTTAATGAACATCAATTCAAGAGAAATTCAAAGAAAAGAACTTCGCTTTCAGTGGGGGTGCATCTACATGTATTTAATCGATGGAAACCTGTGTGATACAACTATAAAGCCTATGTGATACGGAACATTATCACCCTTGTCGAATGTTATCGTAGCCCAGGTATGACATAAAGCAGAGTAGTGAAGTTGTAGGATGCGGGTTCGACTCTGCTTAGGGGAATGGCTTGAAAGTTGTCAGTAAATGTTGTAGATGTCCTCTGTGCAAGTACAACTCATCTGTGCAATAGTACTGTGTATGTAGACTTATGTGCCTGCTTCCCTCTATTCTGTTTCTGCACCCGGACATCCAGTACCAGTGGACAAGATGGCCCAATCGGACCAATTTGAGTGGGACTTTTACGATCTGGGGTGCGACTTAAACCCAGGGGATGGCGCCAGGTACCCCCCCTCCCCCGGTGGCGGTGTTAGGTACGGCCTCTCACCACGCCACACGAGGCGCCTGTCCCAGTGGCTGGCCGGAGACGAGGACTTTAGCAGTCGGTCTGCGTCGTCACACGGTTGGTCGTTAGGTTCTTCTCAGGATGGCCACACGTACACAAGGCACAACCCAACCACATGGGCTGAAACACAAGTTCTTCCAAGAGACGGCACCAAAGATTCTCGTAGAAGCTTCCCTTTGCGTGGTAAAGATGACCTGAGCGTTCGTGAAAGGCTTCCGTCACGGGGATCGACGCAGACCGCGGGAGAAAAGCAGAAAGAGGGGACCGCAAAGTTGACAAGAACAGGACAAACCAAGCCAGCAAAGACTACCTTGTTGGAAGAGGTGCGTATGCGGAAACAAAGTGCCAAATCTGAGGTCTTTTTTCAATGTTTAATATGCATGTAATTTTTTTTCAGTCATTGTATGAACTCCATATCCTACTAGTATCATAATGCCATATGATGATGATGATAAACACCATGTACTAGGGATGGGTACCAGTACAGAAAATTCAGGTCCAGGTCCGGTTCAGGTCCAAAGGGTCCGGTCCAGGTCCGGACCTGAACCTGGACCTGATTCATTAAGTGAAAACTTCTGAATGGATTATACTCAAAACAATGGTCCATTTTGTTTCAAAGAAATCTGTTTTGTATAGTATTCGACTCCCACTGGCTAACTACCTCTGTACGATTGACTACATAAAAGTTGGTAAAAATGATTATAGAGTCTACTCTGCTTCCCTCTTGTTGTTTGCCTAGACAACGAAAACGTGTGAATGCCTGATCATATAATCAGTTCATTTTCCAATCGGTCCAACATTCGGTCCACCGAATTTTTTCAGGTCCGTTTTTTCTGGACCGGTCCAATGAGAAAAAATGGTTTTGTACCAGTACACTGTACCGGTACCATGTACTGTATATTCATGTGAAGTGTTGCAATTACCTGGCTTCTACTATATGCTATAATTATAATACATAGAGTTACATTGCAGAAAAAAGTTGTTAATTTTCAGATAATGGTACCTCAAAGTTAACATTTGGAACATAAACACTCAAGAGAATACTTGAGCTTGTACAATTTTCTTCTAAATCAGTAAATGTACAGTATGTTTGGTGTTTAAAGCATAGTATGTTTTAAATATGTCTCTGTCATGTCCTTCAGTGTTGTCCTTTATTCAGAAATGTCTATTGTCCATTTATGTTTCTAAAATATATTCAGCACTACTGTATACAGTGTAACTTCATCTACAATACTCTTTCTCTCTAACTGCTAGTAGTAGTACCATTTTGAATTGAATCTTTTTGATATTCTCCTATGGGCACAGGGCTCAAAATACTAGGTGCATGTTTTTCTTCACCCAAAGTGCAACAGTTCACCTTGTTATTAAGTACTTACATCATACACAAGTATACAGCATATTCTTGACATTTAAGTATTAAATTTGTCTATAATTAGCCACAGAATTCAGATGCCAGCTCTCAAAAGGAGCAGGTATCATTGGGTTGTGCACCTTTTCCTAAGATGGGGCCTCCTTTGGTCAGTAATAATTTTTGATCCTACAGCTGAATATACTCAAGCATTATATATGATAAGCACCAGTAAAAGGTAATTCAAACCAATGATCCTCTGTGATAAATGGTTGGTCAGCCAGTACTTTTGCAACACACATGAATCCCTGTATTACATTATCACTGAATGACCACACAACAACCCTGTCTCATTACAAAAGGCCCAGGTCTTGTTACCACATGCAATAATACAGTTTATACTTATAAATTGACACACTGTTAATTTTACAAGTAAGCCATTGCTCCCCATGTTCAGATCCTATGTGCAGATCTATTCCACAGCAAATGCCTTGAAGTAGCCCTGATTATCCAGGGTCATATTTTAGACTATTGGGGGGTGGCCACTAACCAGCTGTCAGCCAATCAGAGAATGGCCCTTGTGTTGTCCGAACGAAAAGCTTGTGACCAACAAGGCACACTGTTTCGTTGATGTTCTAAAGCAAGACGAACAGCACCTAACGTTTGACAGTGTTTTCTGTGTTCAAACTTGTTCATCAGGTACCAGATTATTGATCTGTGGGTAACCACGGCATCACTGAATGCTGACTGAACATACAGAGAACCCATCATCCCATCAGTGAAACAAACAGGTTCTCTGTGCTGCACTGATGGCTGCTTGTGGGCCATATTTGAAATTTTGCACAGTCTAGGCACTGATTAGCTTGTGGCAAAGGCAAGCTCATTGAGCAAGATGCGCCCAATGCAGGCATCACCGTAGGTTTGGCAGAGAGAAATAGCAACATCTAACTTGATAGCATAGTAATGTAGTAATGGCATAGTGCAAGAAGGGTAAAGAAGTCACCCTCAGTATTGTACTACCATATTTCCTCGAATTAAGTACACACTGTTGATGAACTTCTCAAAATTCGTAAGGTGAGCACTACATACTGAATTTGAGGCTATTGCACAGATAAATTGGAAACGGACCTCAAATAGACCATGGCGTTGCTTCACTTCTAGGAAGGACGCAAAACTATATTTATGTCAATTTTTATTTTATTTTTGTGTACAATATTTTTTCTATCCTAAGGGATTTTGTTACTTGTGGTCAGTGATTCATAAGATTGTAGCAAGGACATAGAGGCCCTTGATTTATGCAAAATTACCCTGGGAGAAGAAGAAAGCACCATGAATTGAAATCTACCCAGTGCAAGATGTGTTCAAAATTGTGGGGAAGTATTTTTCCATTTTCAGTTCAACTCCCACGGATTTGTCTGGGGGTGTAAAGTAGAAGTAGAAAACATGGTAATGTGAAGTGTTGTGTTGTGTTACTCCAGGATGGTTGTACTGCTCTCCACCGTGCTGTAGTGGGAGGACATGTGGAGGTGGTACAGGCTCTCATAGAGGAAGGTGCCAGCGTGGACAGACAAGATCAGGTCAGGGAAAATCTCCTCATAGTAGTAATTAGAACATGTAATCACTGCTGGCTATTTATGCAATACCTAGGGGTGGGTACAGGTACAGGGTATTGGACTGGTCCAAAAGTAAAAAGTAGCTATACATAGGTAATTCCTATCTAATGATGTGTCCATCTATTACATAGAAGTCAGGTATTTATTTTTACACCTGGATGAAATGAGGCATGCAAGTCAGGGGACAGTTCTGTGCCTTTCGCAAAGACACAACACTGGTGGCATATCAGATCTCCAAACCAAGGACCTCTGGGTTCTGGGCCAGACACCTTAGGCTAATGTCATATGGTTAACCAACTGGACACCTTGATTACGTACTTAACTGTTCCGTTATCATGTGCTTGCTTGATAGCTACCTTTTGTTTCCAATGGCATGGGCAATCATTTGGTAAGACTTCTTCAAATAGTGCTTCATCACGTTTAGTTGTGTATATTTTTGATCAAACCAAAAAGTGAATGTAATCTTGTGTCACTTCCAGCATGGAAACACACCTCTGCATGAAGCTGCCTGGAACGGATACAGCAGAACTGTGGAACTCCTGATCAAAGCTAGAGCCAACATCCACGCCAAAAATGAAGTAAGTCACTCTACAATACATGTTAAGTTTTTCACTCTCATTTGTACAATCTGTCAAAGTGCTGTGTGACTTATGCAAAAAAGTTGAACCTTATTGTGGAACCAGTAGAAGGCTGTGTTTGTAAAAAAAAGTCACATTGATAAAGAAAAGTTGATAAAAAATAAAAATGATTTTTTTGTAGAACATGTTGTATTGTTATTCGTTGTTTCGGCACTTTCGGGGTAGGCCAACTTACCTCAATAAGACCAGATGTTACCATTGAATTATGAACCACTCACACCAGGAGTTCAATGGCGACCTAGTCTATTCCATAAGTGTGATGGCTTCATGTGCTCAAGGTTCGGCTCTCCTCCATTTAATGTCCCATTCGAGGGACGTCCCTAGCCAAAGCTACATGTACATTGTAGGTACTACTCATTTTCCCAGAGTGAAGTTAGGAAAGTTGTGTTTAAGTGCCTTTCCCTGGGGCACAAGATCGGAGTATGTCAAGGGTTCTGAACCCAGGACCCCTAGGTTTTAGGATGAACACGCCACGAGTTGTGCCACATCATAAGTAACACACATTAGGGGTGGTTACCGGTACACCAAACCGTTTTTTTTAATTGGACCGGTCCGGAAAAAACGGACCTGAAAAAATCAGCTGGACCGGATGTTGGACCTATTGGAAAATGAACAGGTTACTTGATCAGGTATTCACACGTTTTGGTGCCTACCAGTGGAAGAAAATAACAGGCGAGAAGTAGAGTAGAGTTTATAGTCATTTCTAGCAAGGTTTGGCGTCAATCGCACAGAGGCTGTTAGCCCTGCAGGATTTTAGAACACCAGAGTGAGTCGAATACTCCACCCAACAGATTTCTTTGTAGTGAAATGGACCATTGTTGGGAGTACAGTCAATTCACAAGTTCTCACATACTGAATCAGGTCCAGGTTCAGGTCCGGACCTAGACCTGATCCTCTGGACCTGAACCGGACATGGACCTAAATTTTCTGTACCGGTACCCACCCCTAGCACACATGTATGACATCATGTTGTTGCTGTGTTGACAGAATGGCTTCACCCCTCTGCACCTTGCTGTCCAGAATGGCCATTCCCAAAGCTGTAGGATGTTACTGATGGGGGGATGCATGCCGGACGCCAAGAACAATGTGAGTTGTCCCTGAATCATTTCATCTGGTTGGAGAATTCCTGTATAAGAAGGTTCTTTATTCACAAGCAAAACATAAGCCTACAAAGTCATAACCCATGATGAGGAACTGCATTGTTAGCAGCGCCACCTAGAGGTACAGTGTGGTATAGCACTAGTCAGTATATTGCCCTGAGGTGGCAGATGGTCACTGAAACATTGGCTGCGATGTTATGTCTTGGCCAAGGGCCTTTTTAAATAATGTTAATTTCAGCTTTATTTCGGCCATATCAAAGTACAACAATGAACATACAAGACAAGAATACAAATACAATTTGCAGTAAAAAGTTGAGTAGGATTATCCAGGATGTTGGAAGCTGAAGGTATGGTTGATGTAATGTCTCTAGAATATCCAGGATTTCAACTGACAGTGGTTCCAAATTGCAATATTTTTAAATGATCTGCACAATTTGTTGAATTGATATCCCTAAACACCATTTTTATAAACAATGGATAGACATTTTGTAGGTTACCCCGCAGATAAAGGTGAACTACCGTTACTAGTAGTGCTGCTAGTAGTAAGTATATGCAATGCTTACAGTACAAACGTTTCTGATAATAATGGTTTTAAGTGCAGGGTATGTATGAGGTTTTTTCTTCAGATTGCCTTGAGTGTTTATTTCTGATGTTCCTGTTTTTGTCCAGTACGGAGACACTGCTTTACACCTGGCTACCAAGTACGGCCATGTGACCGGGACCAGGATTCTCCTCAGTGCCAGATGTCATGTCAACCAGAGGAACAAGGTACAAGTATCTACTGACTACTGCTGCTACTAATGATTAGGGTTGTGTACATTTTTGTGTACTTAAGTCTCATTTAGGAGCTATTCCACTACATTGTGAGCAATGCAAATATACATATTGGCACATTCATAATGAACCTACAGGAAATGGCTCCACATCATTCATTCTACATGTGTATGTTCAGCGGTTTAAAACTATATCATGAAAAAAAAGTGCCATAAAAAGATACTGTATGTCCCTTGTTTATAGCAATTACAAACTGCAATTAGTCACTCCCTGCAAGGAGCACTTTTTCTGTACTAACGTATGAAAAATCACACAACTCGAAACCTAGTACTGTGGGGTTGCTGCAGAACATTGCTTGTTAATTTCTTGCTATTTTCTTGTGTGTTTGTGACTGTGTGTGAGATTATGTGTGTGCAGGTGTGTGTGTGTGTGTGTGTGTCTATCTGTACTTTGCAACTGCTACTGGTAATGCACAAAGCAGCATATCTGATGACTTTAGCAGTTGTACATTTTTTATTTTATTTTTGCCTGTTAGGAAGGGTGGCAAAATAGTATATGCGTAAGGAGTAGATGAAGTCTACCATCTCTGATTGCCACTACTGTTTCTGTTTCAGGATGGACGAACACCCTTACATATTGCAGCAAATTTGGGGCTAAGAAAACTCACCAAGATCCTAATAGAGGCCAGTGCAGATGTCAATGCAAAAGACAAGGTACACTAGATCAATTATTATCATTATTGTTTTTAGTCTGGTTGTTTTTATGTTTTTGTTTCTGGAGTCATAAATATAACTCGAGAACCTCTGTCTGGATATTTGCTATGTGGGTACATGTGTAGGTGTTGGGAATGCAATGTTGATTTTTTATCTCCTGGTGAGTGATTTTGGTACTGCAGCAAAATGTCCGATTTTTGTATATTTCTTCCCTGACAAGCTGTGTCTTATTTTATTTGCAAAGACTCAAAAGGCACAGAAATCAAAATGTACCATTTTATCATTGAGTTTCATGCTTTTTTTTACACAAGCCTATGACTTTTGAAATATCTGCTGCTACACAATAGAAAAGTGGGCAATAGCACTCTTCATGTCCATTGTGAAAAACCACCACTAAATGGACCTTAATCATTGTGTTTCTATAAATTATGCAATTATGATGTTTCTTTGGTTGCAGTGAGACCTTTGTGTTATATTTCAGGATGGGAAAACTCCCATTGATCTGGCTAGAGACAAGGAGAACCCTGAGTGTATCCTCATTATGACCTCAACTCCTAAAGTAAGTATTGTTCATTGCGTATTGCAATTTAGCTATAAGACATCTGCATTGGCCTCATTGCATACCTGGTAAGCTCATCCTCATAAAAGTCATAGGATAGCACACCAGGTTTGTACTGAATAGTGCAAGCTGTAGTTTTGGCAGATGTTATGTATGTGATCCACCCACACCTGGAAGGACCCATACTTTTTTTAGATAAGTGTTGTGGGATCTTTTATGTGACTTTCCTTAAGCTTAAACACAGAACCTCCATTCTGTATTTGGACATGTAGATACAGAAGCTGGTGTGTTATACTGAAGGGCACTTATACTGGCTATACAGATGCATATACAGAAGCTGGTGCGTTATACTGAAAGGCACTTATACTGGCTATACAGATGCAGATACAGAAGCTGGTGTGTTACACCGAAGGTCACTTATACTTGCTACACAGATGTAGATACAGAAGCTGGTGTGTTTATACATACACTGAAGGGCAGTTATACCAGCTATACAGATGCAGATATAGAAGTTGATGTGTTGCACTGAAGGGCAGTTACAATGTATACTGGCTATGCAGGTACGGATGTATGAATCTGTCAACTAAGATGATGAGTTGTTTTTAAACCTCATATACCCCTCTCCGTGTTTCTCAGGGGAAGAGATCTGGCCGAGGGAGAAGTACCCACAGAAAGGACAACAGTAACATCCGCAGGTCCCACTCCCTCCCTGCTGATGGAACCAACAACAAGGGCAAGGTAAACATGGGGAACAGCGGACGCAGGGCTCGAATTTCATTTTTGGGATTAGGTGCACTGGTGCACCCAGCTTAAGAAATTGGGTGCACCAAAAAATTTTTGCACCACTTAAATTG
>NC_049987.1:5102189-5107805 GCF_000003815.2 Branchiostoma floridae | reverse complement strand
CGTGACAACCTCTGCACTCAGCTATCAAATTCTTAAACAAGTACCATGATAGACATTTTTATTATCTTTCTAACACTTAGATGTCAAGAATATGATGTATACTTGTATACTTTGATATCTTTACATACACAAACCTAAGAAAATATTTGGGTGCACCCTGTGCACCCACAGAAAAAGATTGGGTGCACATCTCCAATTTTGGGTGCACCTGGGTGCACATGCACCCAGTATTTCGAGCCCTGGGACGGGAATACTAAATTAAGTTTTTTAACGTGAGCATCACTTTGCTGGATGTCAGCTGATGTAAATATGATATTTAAACCCAGGATCTCCGAGACAAATGCCCAAACTGTTGCAGCAACACAACCACACGACTGATAGTCAATGATAATACACAGTAAATATTATACTGTAACTAGGAAGACAACATTTTCACGGAAATGTAGAATGTTCTAAGCTCTGATTCGTTCCTTACAGAGGAGGAAGAGGGAAAAAGTTTTTTTTTTTTAAACATAATCTTTATTCATTTTTGAAAAAAAGACACAACAATACAAAGTGGATGTACACAAAAGCAACTTAAACCAGGATAGACAATTTGCATGAGGGAAAAAGTTAAAAGAACATGCCAGTGAAAACTATGTTTTTTCCTACCGGGGAAGACATAACTAGACAATGAAACAATTAGGTTTGTATCGTGGTTGAGGAGTTACTAAAACATCAGCTGGGTAAAGACCACTTGTTTTAAGATTTGATAGGTCAAGAACATTGTCTTCCCAGTAGTAAAATAAATGCTACCAGAATCTGGATCCTGTTAGCCTAGGTACCATCCGGATAGTAGTTCGCTCCTACATTCGCTTCTGCTATCCGTCATGGAGATGTGCGCATTCAAACTGTTTGGCGGTAACGTCAGTTAAGGAGCGAATCTAGGAATGGGTGGAGCGGGTGGAGGGCTTGTCCGGTGTTGGAACGTCTGTTCGAACGAGCGCTTGAATTCATTCCATATTTCGCTCATGTGTAGGACCAATCAGCGCCTGCTTCCAAAATTTGGAGGATTCCAGACGTTAAGATGGTCCGCGTTCCCAGACGGAATCACAGAGAAGCGACTGTATATAGTGTATAATGAATGTCAGAGCTAGAAGCGACTGTATATAGTGTATTATGAATATCAGAGCTAGAAGCGACTGTATATAGTGTACTATAATGATTGTCAGAGCTAGAAGCGACTGTATATAGTATATAATGAACGCCGGAGCGAACTACTTTCCGGATGGTACCCAGGCTCGGATCCTGTGCTATGGTATTGCCTCTAACAAGCAGTAGTTGTCTTATTCATGTATGACCTCCTTTTCTCAAGGAACAAGCACCGCAACAAAGAAAGGACAAACCAGTGAAAAGGGTGCAGATCCAAACTGGTCAGGACAAAACTACCAGGAAACAAACCCCATCTATTCAGGTATGGCACATTTTCATATATGGTTACCTTGTCAGACTGGCAAACCTTTGTCAGTCAGAAGTTCTGATCCTTCTTTGAGATACTGACAGACATATTTCACTGAAGGTTAGACATCTAGGTAATAAGATATACATGGAAACAGTTCTTCAAGCAACCGGATAAAATTTGGAAACAATCGTATTTTCCAGCATCAACTGTCTTTCATTGTTAGTCACTGACAAAACACAGTGGATACTGTCTGAAATGTCTGAAGTATATAACTGGACTAATATCAACCAATGTCTATTAATGGAAAAATCACACCCATGGAATGATTTTACTGGCCAGATCAGGCAAGCGACACCATTTGGGCCAATCGACTTTCTAACCCTGATAACTATACTGACTGTTTCTGTAGGTGAAAAGTGCCGCTCACCCAGTAAGGTACAGGGAGTCCCAGGATAGACTGCGCCATCGACACCATCATCATCAACATCATCATCACCAGCATCAGCAGCAGAGTACTTCTGCAGTGAAGGCAGGGAGAAGCTCCCAGCATCCAGCTCAGATCCCACCACACCTTCTTCCACAGGCCTTTCCTCAGATGTACCACATGGTCCGCGATCAGAAAGGCAACCTACAAAAGGTAACAGGCTCCACAATATATTTCTATAGGCCACAGGGCACCAATTTATATCTGTATTGAAGACAAATGAATACCCCACACAGTAGCCTGATGCATATGTGTCAAGTGTACAAAAAGTCCAATTTAAGCTGCCCTACACCCTACACAGTAATTTAAGATTTCACCTAGGTTTTGGAAGAAAGCTTAAGGTCTTTTACAAGTCTTAACAGGCTAGAGTACTAAGGAGATTCATAAAGGATCCTTGGCCCATGCTTGTATAAGTGACCTCTGTCGTACTCTAAGAATAGTGACCAAGGTGTCAATGTTTGCTACAGTTGGATATGATATTTTTTGTTCTAACAGATCCCAGTGTACAAGTTTTTACTAATGATATTGATAATGACATCTGGTGTCCTAACAGATCCCAGTGTACCAGTGTTATGGCTGCACACCTTATCTACAGCAGATGGAGAATAAACTGGAAGCTCACAGGGAGGAACTTCTGGCAGAAATCGACGACTCACACTGGGCTCTCAACTCACAAATGCAACAGGCAAGTATCATAGATCTATACAGTAGAAGCCGTTTCATTGCACTCATTCCATTTGCCAGCACGTTTTGTGCAATTGTCCGGTTGGTGCAACAAAGTGAAGTTATCAAGCTGGACAGCATCACTACGGGACTTTGGGATTCTTTGCAATTAACAGAAGTGTGCAACTGTTATCCATTGTGCAATTAACTGGCTTCTACTGTACTGTATTTTACTGGATTTTTTTTTTGAATACACACTTTTTCAACTTTGCAAAATCTAAAAGACACTTCTAGTTGGTGCCAAAGTCAGGGTGCATATTTTATTTGAGGTTATTGCACAGATAAATGGGACCTCCAATAGAGCAAGGTTGTGCTACTATTTCAGGAAGGATGTAAAACTATGCACATTGTTTTGTGTACAAAAGCTCCTTTACTCTGACTCTGAGTGATTTCATTTGTAACTTCACCCCTCCTTTACAAGAACAGACTTTTCCAAAACACCCCTCACTATCTATGCAAAATGAACTCCTAGACTGCCTTCCTACCCCTGTATTGAATTCCAGATCAGTTGCATGGCTTCTTTCATGATGCAAGAACCCAAAATATACATTTTTGGTCAAAAAGGCAAAAGAAAATCCCAAATTACATTATTTGAGTTTTACCATCTTATGTTTCATTCCTGCAGATTTGTCTGTGAATTGCCCAGAACCAGGTGTGTACTTAAATTGGGGCGCGTACTTTGATAAAAAAAATACGGCCAGTACATATAGCATTGTTAGCTTGCTTCATGTATGGTTGTTGAAGCACAATTCTGAGGTGAACATCTGTTCCAGGTGGAGAGAAAATGCTCCCATCATGCAGCATGTCTGGACCAGCTGTGCCGCGAGCGCGTCTCCGCAGAGCAGACGGCCTGTCTCCACCGGATCGACAAGCGCGCCACGCAGGACCGGCGAGAACTGCAGGCGGACACGGACGCCAAGGTGAAATCCGTCAGGCACTCCTTACAGGCCTGGATGGAGCAGAAGTATTCTGATCTACAGAATAGACTGGAGAGGGCGACATTGTCGGACAGGGGTGTATCATCAGATGTCTATAGGGAGAGTCAGGCAACTACAGACAGAACATGGTTGGACACTAGTACTTATCCTCTGGAGAAGGCACAGTCAGAAGGTGTGCTGGACAGGAGGTATACGTCCCCACACGGGGCGGATCCTCCAACAGAACACAACCATCTCCACCCTACTGACGATGAGAAGCTGGGTACAGTCATGTGGGTGTCCAGTAGCACGTCAAATGTGTTCCCCAGGGATCACGCCGGAGGTCACACCGCGTGGGCAGCCTCCAGGACAGACGGTGTGAGCAGGAGTGGGGACACACTGTCTACCAGACATCATGGACATCCTTCCACAGGTAGAAACTGGTCTTTGATAGAGTATTTACTCATGATATCATAAACTTGTAGGAATTTAACAGGGTTCCTTTACTTTTCTCCAGTTCCAACACGACCTCACTATGTAAATATTTCTGTTATTCTCTAGGTTAGGTACAAGGTTATGTTAACATGTACTTGTTTACAAAGATAACTTGTTTACAAAGATAACTTATAATGTTTATCAAACTGATTTTTTGGGTGACACATGTGCTCAGTAGTTGGCCTGTGAAACAGAACAACGATGACAAATTTTGGCAAAATAGATGGGGACATTTACATTGTACTCAAGACGTATTCCACGCATGCATTCCTAGAGAGTTCCTTTTTGGCAACACCTTGCGGGACCAGTCTTCACATCTAGCAGGGAGGAACTCTAGGGGAGGGAGTTGTTTTCCGGAGCTGTGCAGAAAGTGCCCGGTGCCTACCCTTAGCCTGTTCATTGACTAATCTTTTAGATAATTTTTTTCCCTGGGCAAATTTCGATCACAAAGGTCTATGTTTCTGCAAGAGTGACTGAAGCATGTATATTTTTAAAATCTTGCCAAAAATTGTGACCTTTGGCATGCTTTGACCTGTGAGTGACCTTCATATTCATGACTGGGACATGGACTGATCCATTAGGAGAGGGGGTGAAATCCTGGCATCATGACAATCATCTGGCTGTAGCTCGTTAAAATGCCGGAGTTGAACTCGGGCTTTTTGAACCAAAACAAACCTAACAAATCCAGCTTTGCAGTGGGGGTAAAGACTCGAGGTTTGAAATGTAGGTAAATGTGTTTTTAAGTGATTGTTTGGCATGGCTTAACCATGTAGGGAATGGGCAATTCGATTTAGCAGCCCCTCCCCTCTAATCTTGGGGCATGGAATAGGCAGTAGTTTGCACATACTATATTAGCTTGTATGAATGTGGAGTGTTGCTGACAGTGTACATGTGTGTACATTTACATGTATTTTCCTCAGGAAGCCAGCAGTCTTGGCAGGACCACCATCCCCAGACTAAAGTTTCTGTTATGTCCGGAGTGAGATCCAACCCCTCGCTCCCAGCCCACGGTGCGTATGCCCGTGTACAGGACATATCTCCCTCACCCCTACAGTCAGAGGAGGGCAGATTTCAGCCGACCAGGCCAAGAGAACGGCCCACCCATCCACAGACCAGTAGAAGTTCATACCAACAATACTGGAGGCCACCAGAGCCAGCCAACACAACTCCACATGCTGCTACTACTCCTACATACACAACCCAAACAAGCTTCATGCCTCAGACTAACCAGTACTCACTAAGCTCTGATGAGCTTTACTCCAGCCAGTATCACAGTGTAACAACGCCCCCTAGTGATCTGTGTGTGGATGACAGTGCTATATCCTGTGACAAGTCTGTCACCACCACCAGTTATCTGTCCTCCTATGGTACAAGTAACAATGATGACAGTGTGCTACAGAGTGATAGTTCGCACTGTAGTACGGCGGTGGCGGTACAGAACAGCGTACGCTACACATCCAGGGAATTTAGGAGAGAGGGCGACAGAGTAGAGGACGACACAAGACTTCCGCCAGACATGCACCTACAACAGTATCATGGCACTCAGAGCTCACATG
>NC_049987.1:5064186-5102089 GCF_000003815.2 Branchiostoma floridae | reverse complement strand
TTGAGGACTGTTCTTTCTTTACCAGGGTATATTTTTTACAGGGGAGGGGTTGCTAGCCCTCCCTTTTAACGTGCACGAAGCACCTCCTCGAACATGGGACCCTAATGTTACGTCACTTTATTGGGCACAGCCCAACTGAGATGCCCACCAAGAATTAAACGGGGGTCTCCCAGCTGCAAACTAATTGGAATCAGGAGCTCCAATGTGAGACTGCTACCATTCGAGCTACGGGGACATCCCATCAGATTCCTATGCAACGTACAAATGTACACAATGCATTTACGTAAAGAATGTGCACACATACGTACATAATCAAAGATATGACGAGGGATGTTAAATATGCATATCAAACAAAAATGGGTTGTATTATTTATTCAAAATATTTTTGATTTACAAATGCTTAACTTTTACGTTACGTTTACTTCATCTTTTAACCCGAAGTCAGAAAAATATTTATCTTGTTTTAACCATAAAGTGCACAGTTTGCAGTGTATTATTATGAACAGTGGAAGTTGTATAAGATCACTATATTTCTATTTTAGTTGTATTTTTTTTCTTACGTTTGCCAGGAAAGTAATGCTGAATGCAAGTGGGGTGTTTAAAACGCACATAGACACAGTATTGTTTTGGTTGTTAGTGTTTGTAACTGATGTTCTATTTTAGAGTCATATCTTTGGCTATTCAACAACTAAACAAGGGAGGTCGAGGTAATTTGTACATTGAATAAACTTAACATGCATTATGTATCTGCTTAGCTATTCATAAATCATATTGAATTCAAACACATTTTGTATTATCTACAAATGTCTTCTTTCAAAGTTACAAGTTGTTAAAAGTTGTAAATGTCACAGACATTGTAATGGAATCAGGGTAAGATTTTTCTTGTTAAAGAAAAGGCAGTGAAGTACAGTTTTTTTTAACTTTTTGTTTTTAAAATATGATAAAATCCGTCTCATTTTAATACTTCTGGGAGAGCAGGATATGATGATTATGAATGAAAATATGCAATTATTCAATTTGTGAAGATCTGTGATTTTGCATGGCCCAAAAGGATGACTATCAATATCCCTGTGGTGGAAGAAAATGGACACAGCCTACATGCAAAGTATGATCATCTATTTGATCTACAAAATAATGTATTATGTATATGATAATATATATTTGATTTGTCCACTTTATAATCAGCTACAAATACAGTTGTTTATATTTGTATGTGGGTTTGCTATTTAATAAAGGGACAGGAGATACTGAACATATTATAATTGTTACAATGCCAAAAATTTGGAATTAAGTGCTTTTAGATGAAACTTTTTTGTACAATGTGAATGCAGGTGTGAACGAAAGGACTTTTCCTTTTTCTGTATCAACCATTATGTATTAGGTACGTAATAATATATGCATTGGATTAATTTATTTATGATAGATTCATTATATTCACACTAATGTGAAAGTTTGAAGAAATTATTATACAATAAATGATAGTCTGAATCTAGTTGACTCACTGTATTTTTGGGTTTTGGATAATTTATTGAGTACATTGATCATAAAATGCATCTCCATTTCCACCACCAGTAGTATTATCTGGGATAGAAGGATGCCTATGAAAACCGTTTTTCTTATTGGACCTGTCCAGAAAAAACAGACCTGGAAAAATTCCGAGGACCGGATGTTAGACCTATTGAAAAATGGACAAATTATATGATCAGGCATTCACAGATTTGGGGGCCTACTGGTCGAGGAAAATAACGATCAAAGTAGAGTAGAGTGACTAGAGTCTAACAAGTTTTGCAGTCAATCGTACAGAGGCAGTTTTAAATTGGCAGTGGGAGCCTAATACTCCACAAAACAGATTTCCGAAAAGGACCAATGTTTTGAGGATCGCCAATTCACAGGTTCTCAGAAACTGAATCAGGTTCAGGTCCGGACTTGCACTACTTGTGGATACAATTTTTTACATATTGATCACTATACAATAGGCCTGCATTTCTGCAACGCATAGGCAGCCTATCTTGCCTGGAATTTGTAGGGAAACTTAGCCATCCTGTTCAAGTTATTCATAGTGAGGAAATTTTTTAATACTAATAGCATAATAAGTATGTAAGGGCTCTGCTGAATTCAGCATAAAGTATTGTCAAGACACTCCATACAAACCCTCTGTGGCATACTGCAATATTTTTAAAATATTTGTTACCAACGAAAAAAACATCCCAGCTATACAGTTTATACAAACAATACACTCAAAACAGTATTTTCTACTTGTGTAATGAGAGGGCAAAATTACATCACAAAAGCCACGTGTAGTTTACACAGATATATTTGTATAACTATATGAGAGTCTTGGCAAGAAGTTTAATTACAAGCAAATTACATGTATGCACTGAACAAAGGAATACACAGTAAAAACATGTATACTGTTATATGTCTTTAGGGCTGCTAGCCTCCTTCGCAGACTTCTAGGAATGCTAGCGTTGTATTTCGTGAGATGCGATTTTCAGCATCAGCCAGGTTTTGCACAAAAACTATCTCCCCAATTTGGCATATCTCCCCAAGATTAGAGAACCTAGCCCATGATGAAAATCAGGAATCAGCAAAATAAATGTGCTCCTTAAATTCTGCAAAGGAGGCTAGAGCGAATGGTACAAGCAAGTGTATATACTCAACCATGGACCCAGCATGATATACACTTGACACAAAAAGTTTGCAAACTTGAATTTGGTTTATCGTACCTCTGCTATTATTAATTTCTCCTCACATTAAAAGAAAACTGTCAAAAGAGTCAATAGCAGAAGCATATCCAAAACTAAAGCCAAACACATTTTGCATCTTCTCAAAACAATGTACAAAAATGGTGGCACACAACTTAAGTTAAATCCAGCACTTTTTATTTGCGTCCTAATTAACCATGGTCGTTGTCTCAGGAATATACTGTGAACAGTTAAAAAGGTTATAAACATCACGTTTTACAATGATACAAGATAGAATACCATATATAATACAATGGGAACATAATTGACTGAAATCAAGTTTCCAAACTTTTTGTGTACATGAATTTCATCTACTGTGTATAACTTCCTTTGGAGGAAATTCCAGCACTAGTTCAATAGTTGCTCTACTTGTGTGAGTCTTGGAAAGAAATCTGCATATGTATTGAAATTTCAGCATCTGACTCCCAATAATTCTGTTTTCTACTACATTCATCAAATTTCTTTTGGGTCACAGCTGAAAAATTGTCACTTTTTACATGACATTGTACAAGAACATTGTACAATTGAAATATCAGGCTTAAAATGGGGTGGAAACTAATCGGTTCACAGGCCATACCTTTGCCTGATGCCCTGGCTAAAGCGTGCTTCAAGGTAAAGTTGGATTTTGTGAAGTGGTAGTTGTTCTACACTTAACAGGGTTCTCACCAGGAATTTTTCACAGTGTAGGGGGCATTTTAGCATGGAAGGCCATGTGGTAAGTGGCGCAGGTGTGAGCGTTGCAGGGGGTCTTGGGGCATCCTCCCCTCAAAATTTTTAATTCATAACCCTCAGAAAAACCTGCATTTTGAGGGCCAAATTTCACGAAATAAAGCCAACATTTTTAGCCTTTATTGCCAAACAAAAGAAAAGCCCCCTGCGCTGGTTGAAATACAGCGTACATGTAGGTGCCTAAATCACAGTATAGGGGATACAAATAACAGCACAGAGGCCCCAAAACTGACAAGAACCCTGTGTGCCTCATACTGTCACAAGGAAATCTTCAATTATTTTATTGACTACTTGCAAAAATTACCAGTGGCTTCTAAACAGTCTCTTTCAACATCTCAGGAGTTCTCACCCCCCGTACTATATTTCCAACATGAGTATTGCCATGAACTTAACACAGTTGTACTAGTGGATTCAACGTTCGACTTTCTCTTTGTTAGCTGCAAACTGAAGTGCTAAAACAAAATACAGCGTTTCTCGAATCCACAGTGAACATACAGACATAAAAAAAGCAGAATATAGCTTCTACATGGATTATCTAAGAGTAGACCTATGATTTCTGTCTTATTGAGTTCTCCACCAATAATTGTGCACAAAGAATCACTTGTGTATAAGATCAATACTGATTTATTCTCTTATCGTGCGGGTATCGTATTAACTAAACATACACTAATGGATATTACTTCAGTAAGGTACTAAAAACTAGTGGGCTTCTTAAAGCTTTGAAAAGAAATATGTTTCAGCTAAGCCCTGATTAAAGTCTCTCATGTTTAAGCTGGAACATGGTAAGAAGAATCTCAAAATTTCTAATGGGGTTTCTGGGAGAAAGGGTACAGAGGGTAGGGATTTCTACGGGTGGTGTGGGGAGTGTAAGTTGAGCTGCGCGGGGGAGGGGGGGTGAATCACGTGTTGCGGATTTGTCCCGGAACGTAACTCTTGTCCAGCGTGGGTTCCTGCAGGAACATGTGCAGGCAGCGCTCATTCTGCGCCAGGGGGTGTCCAGCAATCCTGACAAAACAAACAAAAAAACAACCATCAGACTTCATCCAACATTGCTTTGGAGATACATGAGGGGTGATCAATAAGTTTGTGGCCTCTCCAGGGTTGTAGCCAGCCTGAAATCATTTTCAGTCCCCTCGATTTTGAATGGGAATCACGGAACGCATGGTGTGATGTTGCGCGTCATTTCTAGGGGGTCTGGATCCCAGAAAATTTTTAAATCAAGACCCTTTGAAACACTATTTCCTGCATTTTGAGGTGCAAATTTTGCTTGTAGGCTAAGCTGTTCAATGGCATCTGTTTTGGTGTAGAAGAACACATGGGTTTCAGTTTTTTTAATATCTTTACATATCAATTTTTGTCTGTCCCAGGGGACGGAATGGGGAAAACTTTTTTCAGTCCCCAGCTGCAAAATTCCTTCAAAGGACTGAAGGACGGGTGCTGGCTACAACCCTGGGCCTCACCCAAAGATAAGGTACACAACTCAAATTTTAAGAAACAATTCTTAAGTACAGGGCCCGAAATTAATTTTTGGGATTAGGCGCACTGGTGCAGCCAACCTAAAAAATGTGCACCACATAGAATAAAGTAGAATGTTAGAAAAAGATAATAAAAAACCTTACTGCTCCTCTTCTGAGTTTTGCAGCGTCAAAAATTTCAATGAAACCAAATTCCAACTTAAAATTTTTATACAAGTAATATGATAGACATTTTATTATCTTTCTAACACAAACCTTAGTTACATACATGAGCCTACGAAAATATTTCGTATTTCGAGCCCTTTAATATGAAATCATAGTGGTCATTACTTTTCAGTCAACATCCTTTTGAAAATCAGTAATTAAGTGGTGAGAAGAACAAGGATGAACTGTGATCAGAGGTGTGTGGATTGTGTTCCTCATGCCATGAAATCTACAACGACAACGTCAAAATTTTTGATGAGGATTTCCTTCATAGGATATAGAATTCTTTGTACACAGCCAGTGAGTAGGTACTTACATGGCTTACGTTTCCTTCATATTTGAACTAGAAAGAAGTGGGATTTGACTTTCAGCAAAGCTTTAGGCCTGTGCACCTCAGGTCACAGATCAACTGCCCACATCTTTCCTTTCTCTCTCACTTAACTTTTGCTTCCTCTTTAAGGTAATGATTGCAATGTTTTGAAGTTTGGTCAGGCATGCGTCAACGCGTTCAGAAGACGCGCTTTTCTTAGAATAACAAGAAATTTGACGCTCTGGACGCTCTTGCACTGGGGAAAAAATCCACTGACAAGCATGAAATTCTGATTGACTAGGGATGCTACCAGGTCATCTGTGGTCACAGTCTTCTACTGTGGCCTCTGTAACTGTATTTTTGCCTTTTAGGATACCTTAGAATGCACTATTTTTAATTTAAAATCATTAAAAACTCTGCACCATGGAAGGTGGATACCCCCGGACCCCCCTACAATAGTCACTTACTGCGACTCACCAATAAATTTGGACTCCCTATAATAAAATCCTAGCTAAAAGCCTGAGTTTGGTAGACATTCATAAAAGGTTTTATCCTTCATAACTGTGCCCCCAAAACTGGAAGAGGCCCGACTTACTGACCACCGATAGTACTTGTGGCTGAAAATGAATATAAATCTTTCTCAAACAGGAATACGCATGGTCATCCAAAGACATCCATACAAAATTATCATCTTACTTATTGATAAATGCCTCCAGGCCCTGGCGTCGTTCTTCAATAAACTCGTCTTCGAAGATTCCATCGTCTCCGCGGAATGGTAGCTGGCGCTTCCAGGCCTTGCCAGGAAGAGGTGGGACCACAACCTGTGGGGAGGGGGGCACACAACAGAACAAACCATTAACAGCTGTGCACACCTGCCAATACAGATAGATGTCTTACTGAGGGATGACTGTGGCGCGAAAAATGTAAGTAGCTTAAGGAATGAGTCCAATCTACTCATCACACCTACTGCATCACACCTACCAATACAGTAACCGCATTTTCTTGACTTAAGTACACTCCAATCAAAATACGCATTCCCAATTGGGGGCAAGTCTAACACAAGTCTGTGGGACTGAAACATAAAATGGAAGAACTCCAATAAAGTATGCACCTCTTCACCAATCTTGAACATATTCAACTGGAAGAATTCAAATGTATGATGTTTTCTTCTATTTTCTCCAATAATTTTGCATATCAAGGATTTCAAGACAAAGGTCTTTTTGAATTTTAAAAATTGCTAGTGTTCTCCACTGGCATTGTCTCTTATTAATACTTTACAAGGCACTTAAAACATGGCTTTCCTCACTCTTGGTGTAAAATTGGGTACCTGACTTCGTTAGGGAGGTAAAACTGTTGCAGTGGAAGGAGAGGGATAGGCAGCAGACCATCTTTGAAAACTGTGTCCTGGACACATTGGATAACAGCTGACGGCCCCTACAGCCTTAAAAAGGCCATGATACTAGTACTTTACATATTATTACATGTACTAGCTTTCTAGACCATGGAAATTACCATTCCATCTTTATAGCTAACAAAAATCCAATGTACTTGTTTGGTACCATTTATGTTTTACACACATTGGTACCTATTACATGCAACTGCATCTACATTGTGTACAACAATAATATGAGGTTTTGCTTTACAGTGAAATTATGACTCCTTCACTTCTCACCTTTGAATTCCTCTCTAGCTCGTCTCGAAGCCACTCAAAATCACTGTATCTTCTGCGCACCGACGATTCTTTCATCTTGAAGACTGGTAAATTTGTCTGAAGAAGAAAAACACAATCTATAATATTAGAACCTTTGACAACAAACAGAAGATTGACATCAACAGTAATAAGATCTCACCATTCGGTATAACAAGTACATGGTAAGGCAGGGCTCGAAATACTGGGTGCATGTGCACCTAGGTGCACCCAAAATTGTAGCTGTGCACCCAATTATTTTCTGTGGGTGCACAGGGTGCACCCAAATATTTTCTTGGATTTATGTATGTAAGATATCAAAGTGTACTAGTAATGTAGTATACAAAAGTCATCATATTCTTGACATCTAAGGGTTAGAAAGATAATAAAAATGTCTGTCATGGCACTTGTTTAAGAATTTGATAGCATGTAACTATGTTTTCCTATTAGGTTTTTCTGACATTCTACTTAAATTTAAGTGGTGCACCCAAAATATTTTTGGTGCACCCAATTTTTTAAGCTGGGTGCACCAGTGCACCTAATCCCAAAAATGAATTTCGAGCCCTGTAAGGTAATGCTAGTATTCACAGCGATTGTTGCTGGGCTACCCCTTATACATTAATAGCCCCTATAATTATAAAATTCACAGGGCTTCCCATTACCGCTAATGGAAAAGTCGTCAGGTACTAGTTACGGCGCACTGGCAATCCGACCTCTGGAACGGACCTAACTTACCTATTACTAATGGTGCAACCGATAAGACAAAGATGTAATAAGTAAAAGAAAGTTGTAACAGCAATGGTGTAACAGGTAATACAGAACTAGAACATGTAAGACAAGGGTATGAAAGTAAGAGGTGTACATAAAATTAATGGTGAAACAGGTATGGCCTAGGAAAAAAACTTCCTGTTTCAGTTTTTTTTAAAAATAGGGTCGGTGGACAGGGATCAGGGTTGTAGCCAGCACCTGTCCTTCAGTCCTTTGAAGGAATTTTGCAGCTGGGGACTGAAAAAAAGTTTTCCCCATTCCGTCCCCTGGGACAGACAAAAATTGATATGTAAAGATATAAAAAAACTGAAACCCATGTGTTCTTCTTCAACAAAACAGATGGCATTGAACAGCTTAGTCTACAAGCAAAATTTGCACCTCAAAATGCAGGAAATAGTGTTTCAGAGGGTCTTGATTGAGGGTCAGACCCCCTAGAAATGACGCGCAACGTCACGCCATGCCTTTGGTGCTCGATAGGATTCCCATTCAAAATCAAGGGGACTGAAAATGATTTCAGGCTGGCTACAACCCTGACAGGGATTATATATATATTTTTTAAATTCTTTTAGACTTTGGCCAAAACTCAAGCAATACTGAAATGCATGAGGACACTTATATCTTGATTATTAACCTTTAATTCTGTGCAGGATAGTTACAAATTTGTGGATACATTCATCCTTCAGTAGAGAGGACAATAAGTTATTTTTACTCTAATAGAAAGAGGCTAGCTGGAAATTATGTGACTCTACTGTCCACCCAAAAAAAGGCTAGGGTCTGCAGGGTAGGTCGGGAAACAGGAAACACAACATTTTTTCCCAGACTTTTGAGAATAGTGTAACACTAGTAACAGGTAAGGCTATGGTGTAACAGGTGTAAGGCAATAAGCCCTTACACAGAGATCAGGATGCATGTGCGTCTACACAGCCTACAGGAATTCTAGGTGATATGTCAAAATTTTATGTAAAGGTCCACAAAAAGGAAACAAAACTCATCTGGACGTTGTTACGCGAATTGCAACAATGATTAAGACAATGACTGTTTTCTCTTTCGAGGCCTTTAAGTTTAACATATTACCTAGAATTCTTTTAGCTGCAAATGTGTTCTGATCTTTGTAAAAGGGCTTATGGTTTGACAGGTGAGACAAAGGTGTCACAGGTAAGACAATGATTATCAACCAAAAGAGTTGAAATTCACTCTTCAGATGAGATCTTACAAGTAAACAGATACTTGTACCAAGGAGGTTCTAATAAGACCTCATAATTTGCTTGTACAAGGTGTACGTCAAAGGTGTCAACAGAACTAAACTTTCATTTTATAGTATACTTTTTCATGATAAATTCTGTATATCACAATGGTACATTACTGTCCATATACAAACAATGAAAGATAATTTCCTGACCACCCATAAAAGGGTAATAATCAGCATCAAAATATACGTAACTTATTTGTTTAAAATCCTAGTTGTGGTGCATCCGCTTCAGAACAAATACAGGTGTACAAGGTGAACTGAGGACACCGATAGTCCTGGGAATTATAAAATTACAATTTACATCACCGATTTAGATCAATATTCAATCCTTGCACTGTAAATTGTACCTAGCTTCAGTGTTAAGGAATATAGGGGGTAGAAAACAAACATGGACTACGAGACGTCACATGGAAGTGGGCGGAAACCATGCAGATTTTTGAGGGTTTGGAATCCGACATGACACGGCCATCCGCGCTTTCTTACCCTCATTCTGACTTCGTAATCGGTGTAACGCTTCTTCCCCATCAAGTGCGTCTCTGGGTTGAGTACATCGATCTCCAAAAAGTTGGCTGGAGCCGCGTAAGCGTCGTCCAGGGTCTGTTTTTTCGCCGCCAAACGTCGGGTATCCGCCACAGGAGTTTCTTCCGCCATCTTGGTTAGGGAGTGAGAGGACCCGGACCCTGAATAATCGGGCAAAGCACGTGACTGCTGGAGCACTGTGGGTAATCTCCGAGCAGATGTTGGAAGGAAAAAAAATGATGACGATCGCTTTCACTGTTGAATATCTGCTTGGAGATTTGGCTATGTTATCAGGGTGTGCATTAATTCTGCTCTGAGTGTGTTTCTTTTCCATTTTCACGCAATGAACAGACAACAGAAAAGGGCAGGGTCAACAAGATCACTTTTTTCATCTGACGTTGAGAATTTCAGCTATACATTATAATCATATAATCATCTGGTGTATTTTGTCAGCCAGTATGTACCCAATGAGTAATGAGGCTGTTTAACGTGGGCGAAGCACCTCCTCGAGCACGGGACCCCCGTTTTACGTCCCTCCAGGAAGACGACTTGCCTGGTGAAATGACAGACCTTTGTATGTGATCTAGAAAGTCAAATTAGATGAGATTGGAAAGGGGAATTCCACTCCACATGGGAGTGTTATTTTCAGATAGATATTGATTTTAGGAAGTAATAAATGCATACTACTTCACATTATACGATAAAGTACTCATTTGCTCCACGTGCCTCAAAAGCATTCAGTCTTCTACAAAACTCCCCAAGTACCCTCTAATTGAATTAATCCTATGGCTGAGTACAATGCAAAACTTTTAGGTAAAGGTTACAAAACTAATTTCAGGATCGCTAAGAAATCTAGTCTTGTTATGTGTTCTTCGCTATCTTATGAGCAATTTGCCTTCTTGGTGTGCTTAGCGATCCTCATTTATTCCGAAAATATGCACGATAAACATTATGAGTGTCTATGCGTATAGGGAATGCATGGGTGGGGTCTGCATGGGTTTAGTGAGTGTTATAATCTTGTACAAAACACACATCGTGCGATGTGAATTCCACAAAATTCGGCTGATTATGTATTCATTGACACATTATCTATTGGAAAGCACCACCCCCTTCTGGAGTGGAATGCCCCTTTAAGGTCTAGACGCACTGCCAGGTTCGAATCACTTTTTTCTAGCATTCAAGTTGATTAGTGGACAACCTTAGCCAAATGTTAGGTTGCCCATGAACATTTCAGGTTGCTGCAAACATTGTCACTAATAATCTCGAGCTATGCACATTAATTTTGATACCTTAACAGTTAAGGTTTTCATTGCTACAATGTAGATGTTGGATCACTTCAGCCAGAAAAAAAAAAAGAGAAAATACCCAGGTCTGGACAAGTTCAATAGTCTGATTGTTCCAGGCAAGTGAAAGTGCTGATCGGGCAAGCACATGTGGGCAAGTAAGATTTTTCCATGAGTGTGGTTTTAGATATTCTCGTTACTACTAGTATTTCACAGTCATGGTATCAAGCATTGGTCAACACAGACAAATAGAGCCAATGATAAAAAATGCCATTACTGGAACTTCATCAGTGGAAGTAAAAATACATAGAAAAATGTCATTTAAATTTTGGGCAAGCGCAAAGTTTGTTCGGGCAAGTAAATCTTTTATGTTCTTGCCCGATAGGACAAGTGAAGTTTAGAAAACTTGTCCAACCCTGATACCTCTACCTACCAACCCTAATTTCACGGCTATATTTGGAAACAGCCATTTCTACTCTAGGTCTCAATACATGTTTTATTTATACATGAATTGAGTGACACTGGTATCTAAAGACATGAAAGAAGCGACAACTTTTAATACAAAAAGAAAGAAACACCAACTTTAATCCAAAAAGCTATTTCACTACAATGTCATATTTACACGATTGAAGATATTCAAATGGGAGCACAACAAATTTCCTCTCTTATATTAGTCTACTTGTTTTGGGAGCAAGGTAGGATCATGTTTTTAAATGGCAATTTAAATAGTCAACATACCGAGAGTGAAAAATGTGTCTCAAGTTTTATCGCAATAATGTCACTTCTATCGTATCGCAATAACGTAAAACTCAAAGATGCCTTAAAATGGGCATTTGTACATGTTAGACAGGTGAAAAAAACAACATACAAATGTGTTGTATAATTATTGTGTATGTTAACTGTGGTAATATTTCTCCTTGCCACTAATTTACAGGAAGATACCCATGTGCATTAGATTTGGAGTCTGCAGAGGATGTAATCCATAAAATTTACTTGCTGTGGCCTTATAAAACTGTATGACAGTATGAGTATGACATGCAGAACTAACTCCCCAGGTATATGTACATGTTCTCCTCAGAACTTTAGCATCATTAAGTTTCATTTCTTGTATTCATTCTATATTATCTACAAGAGCTTTCATTTTGACATGGTACACCAGGTCCTACAAAACCATACTACCGGTATACTATAAAAAAAGATACTGACATATTTCCATACAAAATTAGATCTGTTGACTGAAAGTTGTACCATTTTATTGTAACTTCTTGTTGAACAGAACAGTGAATAGAATGACAGGTATGACATAAAAGGAAGTTATTATTTACATGTATGATCAGGACACAAACTTGGAAATATGGCTTGAAACCAGTTTTACCGTAAGGTCCCTTAAACCCCAAGAAAAAGTATGTACTATTTACAATACATTGACTATTCAGTGTCTTGTCTTTGTACTGACAATGACAACTATACAACTATCCTATTTCCCTCGGTTTTAGGGGACCCCTAATACCCTTCTGTTACAGAAGATGGGATATGAAATCTTAATTATAACACTAAAACCTGCTGCATTGTAGCCATCCAACGTCCCTCACAGCCACAGTAGTCCAGCATCAGTACTCATCCTGTAGTTAAACACATCACACAATCAGTAATCAACATATGTCTTACCATAGGCACTATCTTAACATGATTTACATATGAGCGACATTTGCATACAATCATTTTGAGTTTGTTCTAGCCAGTATTTGTATTTGTTTTGCCAGTTCATTCCAGTAATGTTGAAGAAGAGTGATGGATGTCACTCGAAATGTCCGAAACTTAATCACCAATTTCTATCTATCTTTATCCAGGCTGGCAGGTCCTTGTGTTTCTGTGGGTGTAGTCACTGTAGTTTGTCACTACTTTGATATTAGGTATGATTCCATTGGGTTTTACATGTGTATCCTTCAGTCATGCATTGGAATCACAATAGAAAAGTGTTTCAGTATGTGTCTACTGTATGACAGAGCTTTGCAAACTTATGGAGATATGAAGTATCAATGTATAATTTCATCTTTACTCAACTGTCCTCACAAAAACAGCAAAAGGACAATGTTACTTCCTACATATGTACACTTTGTGCCCAATACAATTAATCAACAGCACAGATATGCCACCTACTGACATCTATTCCTTCAAACAAAAACTTACTACATCACCTCTGCCTTTTTTGTTCAGCTTGACTTCCAGCCTGAAAAAGTAAGTAATCATTGTCAGAATGTTAAAACTATGATAATATACAGATATCACTCTCATTGAATTTCACTCTAGTTATATTCAACGACCCGTGCAATGGCCGAGTTAGTACAGTGTTCGCCTTGCATTCGGTAGGTCATGAGTTCGATCCCCGCCGAGTCATACCAAAGACTTTAAAAATGGTACATGCTGCTTTCTCTGCATAGCACTCAGCACTCGGGAAAGAGTATGGACTTAGAACACACGCCACTACCAGTGGACTAGCCCCCTGCTGTAGTGATCAGGGGTGCCTAAGCATTTGCACGAACCCTATGAAATTCGTACGAATATTATGTGATACACACGAATCACTATGCGAAAACGCACGAATATTATGAAATTCGCACGAATCACTATACGAAATCGTACGAATTTTATGAAATTCGCACGAATCACTATGTGACACACACGAGCCTTATGTGATTTGCACGATCCTTATGCGAAATTGCGCAACCACTGGCGGGGTCACGTGACAAACGGAGCGGGATTTTCAAGATGGCGGCTTCGCCGCTTCGGCGACTGAAAATACGATGTAACACGCCGAAATGAAGCTAAACAGTAGCTCACAGGCTATCAAATACATCTTTGCGACGGTAAATGTCCATTCCATGCCTTGAAATATAAATATCTCGGGTAGAAACGCTCAAAATCATGCCTCCTCCCGGCCGCCGTTTTTGCATAAGGATCGTGCAAATCACATAAGGCTCGTGTGTGTCACATAGTGATTCGTGCGAATTTCATAAAATTCGTACGATTTCGCATAGTGATTCGTGCGAATTTCATAATATTCGTGCGTTTTCGCATAGTGATTCGTGTGTATCACATAATATTCGTACGAATTTCATAGGGTTCGTGCAAATGCTTAGGCACCCCTGGTGATGGCACAAAGTTGTGTGGCCCAGGGCTACTGAAACGGAGATGGGTGCCGCCCTATGCACCATCAGGCGCGGGAAGGAACTTTAACTTTGACTTGACTATATTCAAGACTCTTGTTATATTCAATGTTATTTAGCAAAGTTCTTTCATGATGTTTACAAGATGCTTTTTCAGAAAGAAGCTATATATATAATGCTGTTTTACTTATCATAACTTTATACAAGTGGTCAATTCCAGATAATAAAAGTCAAGGTTCTAGCTACAATGCAGAGACAACAACATGATGTGAAATTTAGAGATATATTAATAATGCCTAAGAATCCAGCCTCCTCACCTGTGATGTCTGCTCTTGTTTTTCCGTTTCTTGTGAGAACTTTTGTGCACCCTGCCGGAGTGTACGACGTTGGTGGCGTGTTGACTGGACGTGCTGCTCTGACTCCCGCTGTCGTGTCCCACCTCCGCAGGGTCCTGCATGGCATCTCCTGTAAACAAACGACACAGTCCAGGTCATGGAAGCTAATGGAAGTACAATGCCAGGGTTGGACAAGTCCACTAGCCCGATAGTCCCGGACAAGTGAAAATGCTGATCGGGCAAATGCATGTCCAACCCCACTTGCCCAATCGGGCAAGTAAGATTTTTCCATGAGTGAGATTTCAATACACTTGTTGCTTTGCACAGTCATGGCATCAAGCATCGGTCAATACAGAAAAATGGAAACCATTATAAAAGAATTCCTTGAATTGCTAGAAGTGAAAATACAAATGTACATAGAAAACATTATGTCAATTTTGGGCAAGTGAAAAGTTACTTCGGGCAAGTATGAGTAAATTTTTTATGTGCTTCCCCGATAGGACAAGTGAATTTTAGAAAACTTGTCCAACCCTGCAATGCTAACCTTTTTTCCAACACAAAGTAATACACGGATCAAATTTTCAACGACCACTAGGGCTGGATACCGGTTCGGCTGGACTGTTTTTTACCGGTACAACATCCAAGAACCGAGTCCGAAAAACCGAAAGTCCTGAACCGTTTTTTTGGACCAGTAGTCTTAAAAATTTCAAGAAATCTACTGTACTTAGAGATCCCACTATTACTTTGGCAATGGATTTAATATTCGTCATAAATTAATATTCGTCCCTTTGTGTAACTGTCGGTTCCATTAAGTCAACAATAAAAATGCGCTATGAAAAAAACAAACATTAAATTTAATCACGACACGAGGTACGTACCGAGCTTGAGTGGAAAGTTCCTCAACTATTCTCGTAAATTTTCACTCTAAGTGAAGAATCAGCAATCAGAAGATATAATCATGTGGGCAAACAACATCTTTTCTTTCTTGTGCATGTGTATTCAATCCATATTTCCGAGTTTGAGGCGCATCTATGTCGCCTTGATGAAGGAAACTTCAGCGCCCGACGAAAACAACAAGCCGCCATATTAGATGTATTGTCAGTATGGTCACTAAGTGGCGTTGTTTGGAGTTTTGCTGCGACGTGATTGGCTGAAGTTGCTACATTCTAGCGTGGTTTGGTGAGAACCCACGAAACTTGTTCGGCGATTCAACATGATGGCGCTTGTTTTTGCCTGGCGCAAAGTTTTTTTCTTCGGGATACATATTTTGCGCCTCAATCTCAGAAAAATGGATTGAATACATGCTCAGAAGAAGGAAAAAAATGTTGCTTGCCCCATGGTTAATTATGGTAGGATTGCTAGTAGAGCAATCGTGTGGAATTTCTCTGAAGGAAGCGACCTCTGACCTCACTGAGCGACATCCGCCGCCTGGGTCGGCAGAGCTCGCATCTCGCTTATCTTTTCATCCAAGTATTTCCTGATTTTAGTTGTCATCAAGAGCTTCTATCTAGCGTATAGCGTGTCTGGACTACCGAGGCACACGTATCTGCCAGCAAACGACGTAGGATCACCGGATTGCCCACGGAATCGGCCGATAGAGCGCATCACCACGACGGCGAGCTGTTCAAGCACCACGCCATCGATCTAGCCATTTTCGACGGTCAGCAGCTCGTTAATTTTTCTGTGCATTGATTCTTCATTTGGAGCGAAAATTTACGAGGATAGTTGAGGAATTTTCCACATGTACCAACCTCGGCCTCGGCGTAATAGGGACAGGATCCGGTTCAGGTTCAGGAAAACCTCTGGACCTGAACCGGATTCGAACCTGATCAAGCAAAAAGGTATCCACCCCTAACGACCACTGTTGCCTTGTTCAGGATCAATACTGATGACCAATGAGTTACAGACACATGATCTTGAACACAGACACCCCAGTTTGCTGTCATTTTATACTTACTTTTCTCCTCTGATGGCTGGGGCTGACTCTGAATGACACTTTGAATAGCCTGGACATAAAAAGAAGACAAAAAAGTTGGTAAATACATGTAAGGTTCCAAATCGTTTGCTCTCCTGATGTGGAGATGAATGCACAGATCTTTATTCTGAGTTTGATATCAGTTTTCTGGTTGGGTCTGGGGCTAAATACTGTAAAAGCGGGGATTTAATTTCACGGTAGCGGGGAAAAGGACTATCGCGGTGGTTTTAAGTTAGCAGTAGCATCATGCATTGTAGTCTCTTACTGCCATGGAAAAATGTTTACAGTGGCTTTAAATTTGCGGTGAAGCGGCCACCGCGAAAACTGCGAACAGTAAACCACCGCTAAAGTTTCTGTATTTACAGTATTTTGATTAGAACAAATCGTACTCATTTCCATGCGCCTCTGTCAAAAACTCGAACCAAACCGGCGCGACTTCAGTTGTTTTGTTCCAATTGAAATATAAAGTAGTCCATGCAATGTACTTTTTTGTCTTTTTTTCAATAAACTTGAGTTTCCTCTGCATCAATAAAATACAACACGGGGTATTCATTTTCGCCCTTGGTCTCGGCCCTCTTGCTGGTCTGATCACCCTTCGGGCGATCCTACCTGTGTTTGGGCCATACCTAGGATGATACAGAATACTACACATGTTGTATTCTATATCAATCACAGGACGTTCCTAATTCAAAACAGACAACTGATCAAATGACAACAGCGTGCAAAATACCTACTTGCACACTTGCACATTGCAACCACTTTTTGCTTGGTGCAACTTACTTCTAAACTCAGGTTGCACAGCGTGCAACTTAGATTTGGAGCCTCAGAACTCTATTTTGTTGTCAATTTATTTGATTTTTAGTTTGAAACAAACATGCTTATAAGTAACATGATGATAAAAGGTTATGTATTGTACCTTTTTTTCCCCAGAAATTAGCAAATTGTAGATGGTGCAACTTGAAATTCAGTTGTGCAACCTAGTTTTTACTAAAGTATTTTGTACACTGTGACAAGAACTACTGTACTTACAGCGTGTGATGTTATAGAAGACTTGCTGAAGAGTCGTTCTGCTTCCTTAAACTTCCTGTTTCTTCTGTCAGCTTTACTGTTGGTGGTCCGGCTGAGGGGAAGGTGCGATGGTTTGTGGGTAAGTATAGCACCAGAAATTTGACTGTGCAAAGCAGATATACAATACTAACCTAGGACAATCAGGGCTCGAAATACCCACTTACCCACTTGAAAATGCAACCACAGTTTGCTTTGCGCAAGTTAATCTTAAACCCAGGTTGCACACTGAGCAACCTGAAATTTTGCCGCTGGAACACTGCTTTTTCCCCACCTACATGCATAAGCTTTTGTATTTATTTTTTGATAACATAAAACATATTACATAGTTACATATAACTGGAAGAAAAGATAATGGATAAGTAGCTGATTTGAAGACAGTAATAATTTGAAAGTGGGGCAACCTGAAATGTTGATGGCACAACCTGTCTTTTGACTCAGGTTGCCACTTGGACAACCTGGCTGAAAAAAAGTATTTCGGGCCCTGACAATTCACAGCCCTACTGTTGGAACAGCGTTTCCACTCGCCTGGAGAGCTTCTTGACACAGGCACGTAAGTTTTGTTAGCTTGAAAATATATCTGTGTTGATTGCAAGCATTCTGATGCAGATTAAGAGAGAGAAAAAAAAAAAACAACCTTAAACCTAAATTTCTACAATCCAATTGTAATGTTAAAAAACTGCTCACTTATTGGTCAGGTATCTGTCCCATCCACGGATGATGTTCCCATACATCTGGGTATCTTCAAGGTAGCTCCCTTCAAAGGCATAGATCTGTCTCTCCAAATTAGCCAGGGTTTCCTGTAAATAAGAAAGATTACATAAAAGAAATGAAACAAAAAGACAAAAAAATGGGCCCCAAAACAAACTTTTTCACATCTCCAAAATAAGCATGTGCAGAAATGGGAATTGCAGGGTTCGAAATACACATACTTAACTTGCAATAATTTTTAAGATTTGCACATAAAAATATTCTGAACTTGCAATCTTGCATGTTGAAAATACCTGGCTTATAGTAAAAATACTGAGTCCATGGTGCCTTTAACGGGGATCCTTACCGGTTGTCAGTAGGTGTTATAAATAAATTTGGCAAATGCTGATTATGTGGGTATGTTTCCAAAATTTCAAGTTTTGTATATAGTTTCATGCGCCAATTTCTGTCCTGAGCAGCAAAATTCCACTAAAGGATGGAATGATGGATGCTGGCTAGAACATTGCAGTATAGACTAGTTGTATTTTGCATGTAAATTTGTCAAATTGCACGTAAAATTTTTGCCAACTTGCAATTTTGCATGTAGCCAAAAAAAAGTATTTCGATCATATATGTAAAAGGTGAAGACCCCTGAGACATAAACACTGGACATTGTTATGCAAATGAGGAACTGTTTACAAGTCAGCAACCACAATTCCTGTTGCTACACAGTGGACATGTGCAAAGACTCTCCGAAAGAGCTTATTATTTTTCTTTAGAACCAGCAAAACGTTACAACTGAAGATGACTACTTTATAGAAGTACACCTAAATGATGACATTTTCCAGCTTTTTTGTGCTTGTCAATAATTCCTTTGCCATTATCTAGTCGTATGACAAACTCCGGTTTGATACCCATTTTCGTTTGTGTGAAAAGGCATAATAGCAGTTGGCAAATTATGCAAGGGAAATTGTTTCCGCCCAACTTCCATTTCCGACCAAATCATCCTCGAACCCAAAACATACTCAACATATCATCGATCTGTAATTGTTCCGAGAAGATAACGTAGCTGTCCTCATAAAATTTCATAACTCCCGCCTACATGTCCGGATGTCCCATGGCGAGGCCTCTGTGCAAAAGCGCCCCCACTAGACCTGAGTACTAGCCGCAAACAAATCCAGAAGACTCTGTTGTCTAAATAAAACACTTCATCATTAGAAGAAGATATCTACCGCTAATTCCTGTTTCCTCTTGACGAGTTCAGACAGTTCTTGCCTGGTGTCGCCCTGAGCTTGCTGAGTGCGTTGAGTTGTCGCCATCTTGAAAATCTGCCCATGGACCGGTGGATCTTTGTCATTTGATGGGGGTGTACCTTATGTAGATTTGTATATTTTTTCACATTTACAGTACTATTGGGACACTATCAAGCTTAAATATAAGTATTTGAATTATAAAATGAAAAACGATTGTTGTGTGAACATTGCTTACTTTAAGTATGTATTAGAAGAAAATCGAGCAATCAGGACCCTTTTTCTTCATATGGTTAGGTCCAGCCAAGCATTTCCGTAGACAACAAAAGATTTTAATGATTTTTAAAACCAAAAACAACGTTTTACAGTGTCTTTCGTTAATTATCAAAGCACTCTTTTCCACTGTAAACACTGAGTTGTCCGAAAAATGATGTTTGCCCCTTTCGGAGGAAAAAAGTCAGATCAGTTTCACAAATTGTTCAAGAAAACTCCGGACTGAGACCTTCTGTATCCGATCTAACACTCCCGGGAACCAAAGATGGCGGCTTTGCAACGTTTGGCGGCAAGGACGTTCAGTACTGTAGCTAAAAACAACAAAAGTAAAGAATGGGTCAACTATTTCATGAGGTGAGACCGTTTTTCAGCAAGAATAGAAACGTTAGATAGTGTGTATGTGTATCAAAACCTGTCAACTGCCCCCAAATTTCGGCAATACATGGCAATTTTAACACAATCGCCAGCTGGTTACGCCCCAAGGTTGTTGGGTTCGGAAAAATTATGTTTACGAGCTGGTTTCATAATGTTCCCGGTTTTCCCGCTTCACTGCGAACTAAAAACGACCTCGAAAATTTTATTTTATCTTTTGTTCAACAGAACTCAAGTCTTTTTGTGGTTGTTATAGTTCTAAGTTGTTAGTACCTAGCTATGGTACATACGACAGCAAGTTCCCTTGCTGTTTCTGTACTTAGCATGGTACATGTATATAATTTTTCACAAGGAGGGGTTTCTAACCCTCATGTAGATCTTTAACGTGCTCCAGGCACCTCCATGAATTTTGAACACCCATTTTACGTCTGCCCCTCCAAAAGACGAGTGCAGCCCCAACCAGAATTCCCTTCGTGGAATTTGAACCAGGGTCTCCCTGTACCAACGAATAGACTTTGAACAACATGAAGCGCATTTGTCATGGGGGGGGGGGGATTTTACTCACAAACGGAAAGGTCATCGCGTTCGGCCATTAACAGTGAAACAACCAGAGGGGCGACTAAGAACAGAAAGAAACAACACCCCGACTCCCGGGATTCGAACCCGCGCCGAACCCGGGCAGCCGGATCACAAATCGAACGTGCAAACCGTTCGGCCAAAAGGCTTAAGCCGTTAGGCGTCTTCGGTTTAGCAGTCCTTGAACACCACTGTTACAAAAGATTGCATTTGATTTTGAAAATGTGTTCAGCAATCCCGGAAGAAGGGGCACTTCAAGCTTTTGTCGGTAACTACTGGTATCGTAAAAGTGGCCTGGCTTATCGCGAGTATTTACTTCAGCGGACGGCCGGTGCCCACACTCACACATGCAGTCAAACGTTTCCGAATATCGCTATACAATATATGTGGATATTACCCTTCCCCACTTGCGTAAAATACTGATAAAACGACCTTAAATCAATTAGGGCGGAGATTGTAATCGAACACGTTTCTTCTTCCACATGTTTCTTCTGGGTTTGGCAGACATTTGTCCAACGCGTTCTTTGTCTCAAAAGATTGCGATGATATTTTGTTTTGTGATTAAAACCCCCTTATGACGAAAGTACTTAGGCCTAGGAAAAAAATGATGTATTTCCTGTTTCAGTCCTGAAAAAATTAGGGTCGGTAGGTAGGGGATATCTTTTTTTTTTTGTAATTTTTTTTAGGCTAGCCAAAAATCTAGTGATACATATTACAATACTAGTACAGTTGAACAAAGGAAACTGAAAGTGAAATGTATGAGGACACTTGTCTTTCAATGTCAAACTTTGATTTTGTGCACAATATATACATTAATCCTTCATTAGATAGGACAAGCAGACTGTTTTTACTTCAATAGGAAGCAGGCTGAATAAAAATTCTAACTGGAAGCTTTGTGACTCCACTGCCCACCCAAAAAAAAAAGTCTAGGGTCGGCAGGTTTTTCTAGGGAAGGTAGGGAAACAGGAAACACAACATTTTTTTTCCTAGGCCTTAGTGTGGTTCAAAGAGGTCTATTGGAAACAAGAGGGAACTACAGTACAGGCCAGGGACATGATTTGATAATTGTTTTCATCAGTTCACTAGGATCTTGATGAGTGTACATAGCCTTTCATTCTGGGGTAGGTGGAAAGACCTGAACCAGTATATGTATACAGTACATACGAAAATAGTAGCATTGTGTTTCATGCTAGGAGACACTACTTAAGAATGGATGATGTAAACAGTTGACACACGCAGTGCTATACACATATTTCTATGTCTTGACATTCATAAATGAAACTAATTTGTTCCATTTATTTCCTTTTTCCATACCTACATCCTTCTGAACGCTGATTGTTGGATATTGTACAGCACGGTAAGTTTGCATTTATTCTTCTGTTTACAAATGGGTCTAGATCTAGGTCTTTGAAGTATGCATTAAATTTACACAGCCATAGAATACATTGCAGAATTAAGAGCTAACTTTGATGCACAGTAATCTTTATGAGTCCCAATTTCCCAGCTGGGTGAACATGAGAAGTCAGATTAAACTGTGTGAGCCTGCTCCTTGTGTTGGAAACCTTTTCTACAGTAATAATACATGTCTGTTCCAACACAAATGAACTTTGATGTTATTTCTGTGTTTAAATGTTTTAACTGAAATGTAGGCATAAGTCACTAGAGGGCACTTTTACACACAAGTATAAACATGTACTTTACAAGTTGTTGTATTTTGATCAATATGGCACCCATTTATACCTTGTCTTTCTTTTTTGTTCCAGCATTTTTGGGGACCAGGTGAGTAGCAACTGTCAATCATTGCATAGGAACTGCCAGGTTTGAAACCATCAGATATAAGTTGATAACATTGGCATCATCTCCAAGAAATTGTTAACAATTCTTTAGACCTATAGTATGTAAGCCATCATTTTGAGTTTGCTATTTGTGTTGTTGGGCTTCATTTTTGTGGTGTCTATGATGGAGACACATGTTTTCTCTAGTTCTAGTAGTAGTAAGGACAAGTTGATTCGAGTACATTTGTATATGGATGGCTTCTGCATGCATCAATTTTTGTCTATTTCAAATTTTAAAAAAAGAGAAAGTTTTCAACCATACTATAAATTGTACAACGCATCTACAAAATGAGCAAATATGGCCTAAGTATATTACTAGATGCACCGTATATATACACATTAATGTAGTCAACTGTCAATGTAAATCTGTCATAATATGTTTTGTGATATGACATGACATGTTATACACTTCAAACAAAATGTTTGAGATATTTGTGTATTTAGCCAGTGCTGTATTGTACATTCCACATGACAAAGTTACATGTCTCCTAATGTTCTCTGCCTTGTTGGCATTCCTGATGACCTGTAGTTGCAAACTGGGGCATCCCACTGGCTGCTATCGGTGATATGAAGAAAAGTCCTGAAATCATCAGTGGGAAGATGACTTTTGGTAAGTCAGGGTTTCTTTTATATATATATCCTTGTAATGCCTAGTGGCATATAGGTCAGCATGTTTCCTTGCTGTTTCTATAGCAGGGTATATGTTTACAGGGAGGAGGGAAGAGCCCTTCTTCTTTAACATGCTGGAGGCACCACCTCAAACACATGTACAGGACCCCCATTTAATGCTCTGGTTTTATGTTCATGGTTTTCACGGTTACTGCTTCACCATGAACTACGTCTTTTCCCCACCTACCCCCTTGTGTAAGTGCTATGTACTATTTATTGTTAAGTACTATTATGAATGTGTTGTTGGTGCCTGTTATGGTGAAGATGCACCAATGCTAACAAAGCACAAATTGAACAGTTTTGCTGCTTACATATTTATCAAAACGTTTTATGTATCCAGATGTTAGATACATGTACAGTTAGAAAATTGGAAGTTACTGTTCGTCTATAGCGCCCTTGCCCAGTTGCTAGTAGGTGGTTTCCGACTGGTTGTCTGTCAAGGGTGTTTCCATTACTGTGTAGTATGTGACCAAAGCACTAACGCAAACTCAAAACCACCAAGAACACTACATTTTCTCCCTACTGTGAAGTTAAATCCCACAAAATTGAATGCCCTTTACAGTTGGATAAAACACTTATAACTTAGCATTTAACCAGTAGACAAGACAACTGGATTGACATGTTCACAAACTAGCATTTTCCCAGAACTATCGTAGAGTGAAATTTGTTCTCACCAAGCACACAAAGGACATCTTCTCTGGATAGTTTTAAAGAACGCTTGCAGATAGATGTTTAGTGTAATATATCCAGCTGCTGCTGCGAGATGTGCCTGCAAAGCTGGTGTGTTATGCTGGAGGGCGGTCATACTGGCTATATAGATACAGATACTAATCAATTATAATATTTGCCTGTTGTTTCAGCACTGTGTATCTACTCTCTGTTGTTCATGAGGTTTGCCTGTTGTTTCAGCCCTGTGTATCTACTCTCTGTTGTTCATGAGGTTTGCCTGTTGTTTCAGCCCTGTGTATCTACTCTCTGTTGTTCATGAGGTTTGCCTGGAAGGTCCAGCCCAGAAACATGCTGCTGTTCGCCTGTCACTTTACCAATGAGACGGCACAGATCATACAGGGCATGCGCCTCGCAAAACACCTGTAAGTATTGTTGTTTGTTTGTTTTGACAGTAAACACATCAGGTTTGTACTGACAAGTGAGAGTCCCCACTTTTGGAAGACAATCCCTCATGTTTTGGTTATAGTTCCACACTTTAGAATGATACTTGTACACTTTTTTTGACACTGTCATTTGTTGTCTGTTCTGTCTGTCACAACCAGTGGAAGACTAGCTCTTCAGTGAGCTAAATACTGGTTAGAGATCACTTTCCAATCCTCTATTTGATTGAAGTAGTCTAAAACATTTTTCACTGTCCAACAGTGCCAAGATGTTACCTTATAAAATTAGGGCTTCTCATTGGCTGAGGGGAAGAAGCCATGTGCTATGTCACAGATATCTGCTGTATTAGATATAATATCAGCATCATAGATAATGACTGGAGGCGAGGGATCATCCTGCCTTTCTGGAAAAGGAAGGGAGACCAGCTGGTGTGCAGCAACCACAGAGGCATCACCCTACTCTCCATTCCAGGCAAGCTGTTCACCCGTATCCTCCTCACCAGAGCCATCCCTGCCATCAGGAGCAGGCGGCGCCCGCAACAGGCAGGCTTCATGCCAAACCGCTCCACCATCGACCACATTTCTGCACTCCGTCTGGCTATCGAGAAGGCCCGGGAGTTCAGAAAGGACCGTCACCTCTACATCGCATTCATCGACCTCCGAGCGGCGTTCGACACGGTAGACCACGCCTCCCTCTGGAAAATCCTGAGACTTCTTGGAGCACCTCAGAAGACAATTTCCCTCTTCCAGCAGCTGTACAACTCCGCGGAGAGCTGCGTCAGAGTGAACGGGAAAGAGTCCGAGTGGTTCTCCATCAACAGTGGGGTCAGACAAGGATGCGTGGCTGCACCGGATCTCTTCAATTGCATCATCGACTATCTGATGTCCAGGGTCTGTGAGCGTGTCCCCGGGGTATCTTTCGGGCAGTACAACCTGGCGGACATAGAGTATGCCGACGACACTTCCCTGCTTGCCGATGACCTGACCCGACTTCAAGACGTTCTCACAGTCTACGACGAGGAGGCCAAGAAGCTTGGACTCAGTATCAACTGGGGCAAGACGGAACTGATGCATGTTGGAGATGGCCCTGACCCTGAACCCTTCATCTTCAGCGGCTGCCCTGTCAAGTTTGTCTCCACATTCAAGTACCTGGGTTCTATCATCTCTAAGACAGGCGACTTGAAGCCAGAGATAAATCAACGACGTGCCCAGGCCTCCGCTGTCCTACAGTCCCTGTGGAAACCACTCTGGCGACACCGCCATGTCTCCTTACAGACCAAACAGCGCGTGTACAACTCTTCCGTCGTATCAGTCCTTCTGTACGGCTCCGAAACCTGGCCGCTGAGCAACACCTTGGCAGCCCGTCTCGATGGGTTTGACAGCAGAGCCTTGAGGAGAATCACATGCACTCGCTGGCAAGAGCATGTACGTAACTGCGACCTTCGGGAGCAGACCGGACAACCTCCTGCCTCTAGCCTCGCTGCCATGAGAAGAGTCCGCTGGTATGGCCACGTCCTTTGCCTCCCCCCAGAACACCCTACAAGAGCCCTGCTAGACTTCGATCCCAAGCAGGCAGGATGGCGGCGACCACGGGGGGCGCCTCGCACCCGCTGGATGGACGTGGTGACCAGAGATCTCCGCAGCATCAACATCACACCCCAGCAGGCGCAGCCAGCAGCATTGAACAGAGGGCGGTGGAGAACTCTAGTGCACGCAGTCGGCTCTACGCACCATGTGCAAGAGGATGAGGTGGTGGTGGATCATAGATAATATATATGCTATCCTGATAAGGGACATCACACTGATGGTTTCTTTGACTATGTTTCAGGTATGTTGATCCATCAGCAGAACAGGATCCGAAGAAGTCTTCATAAACACCCGAGTTGTCTTCTACTCAGTATTATTGAATGAAAGTTAGATTTGCTTTGATGAACATACAGGGTTTGAGACACTTTTCTAACCGCAGGTTGTCCATGGCACAACCTAAGCCAAAAACTAGGTTGGCCACCAGCATTTCAGGTTGCCCCAATTCCAAGGCCTGTATTTCTGCGTATGACTGTGTACCTAGATTTAACAGGTACAGGTAAGGAGGTATGTACAGGCTTTGCTACATACAACGGTAGTCCTCTAGCACAACACTTGCAACTTTTGCCTTGAAACTAAATAAATTGCCTTAATATTAAATACATGTGCCCTTGAACAATGCAAATGGGCATCTGAGTATCTCAAATCCTGCATTAATTTTAAGTGGTGACAGCTTGTAATGTAAATATGGGATATTACGTTTATGGAGGTCAGACAAAATGTAAAGACAATTCAATCTCTACAACAGTTACTGGATAAAATTTGGAGATTACTTCCGTATATTTTGAGTGACATCCATCACTCTGAGCTCCCATGATGTTGTCTTACCATAGAAGCTATGCCTACCTAATTTGCATATGGGTGACATTTGCATATGGGTGACATTTGCATAGCGATACCATCCTTACAAGTTTGTGACTTTGGAAAGTTCAAATGATGATTGTACTAATATAGTATTGATTTACTCTACCAGTCCAATCTAGTGATGCTGAAGAAGAGTGATGGATGTCACTCGCAATGTCCAGAAGTATTTTCCAAGTTGTAGAGATTAAAAATTACCTTTAAATGATATGGGATATTGTTTAGATATGACTAAAAAAAAGAGTACATATTACAATGAGTATTAGAGTTTTGTTTTATTACTCAAGAGTATTGGTGATAAAAACGTTTTAATAATGCAACTTTGTGTGGTCATAGGCCAGTATTTATTGTCTCATAAACAAGCCAATCTTTGGAAATCTTCACATCAAAGAGTTAATGTCACAGTCAATATTTTATAGGTGAATACATGTATCTATGTGAAGCCATGTGAAACATTTCAACATGTTCATAGCTTTATGAAACATGTACATGTTGTAAAATCAGTGTTAGATTACTTGTATTGGAATTTTGGCATTAACAGCTATTGTGTTTTGTGTGAATTTGTGGTTCAGAAATAAAGTATGAAAAATGATCAATTGTTGTTGTTGTTGATGCTATGTGTAGAAAATTTGAAGAACAGCCTTACTATTAGTTCTAATTAAAATGACTGACAACTGAAGTTATAGAGTACACTCACTTGGACATATTGAAGTTTTCTTTTTCACAACCACAATTATGTCTCTTGTCTACTTACATTCTGATGCCTATCAGACATCTTTGTCAGAGCTTCTGACTGGAGTACTGCTTCTTGCTGCCATCTGTAGCTGATGTAGGTGGCGCTTTTGCTGCGAGAACACAATCCCAGACATGGCTAAGTATGTATCCCCCCTCCTCACAGAATCGTCACAGAAGCTCTGAGGAAGGTGTCCGAGAGACATCAAAACATAAGCAGATGAGAGACATTACTGGCTGTGTAAAAAACCTCCAATATTGTCTGTTCTACCAACATACATCGTCCTACGCACGGTCCCCAACGGCTAGCTGACTCAGCCTATGGGGGCCTGCTATCTCATGGCCTACCCGCAGTTACTTTAAGTTCCTCGTCGCCCTGCTTATAAATATTAATGAGCTTACCCTTATATGGGCAGTCATGAATTCATTTTAACTTGGCATTTATTTAGGCCAAATTTGGCGGAAACAGTGCAGTGCTATTTGAGTTCCTGAGGCCTTGCGGCAGAGGGGCGATAAAAATTCCCCCCCCCAAGAATTCATTAAAAAATCAGCATTTAAAAATATATGAGGAAACCAGAACTTATACTGCTTGTCAGCACTAGTATTGTGTACATTTATGAGAAATTCCTTTGATTTCTACCCAAGCTTAAGCCTAGAAATACACACTTTCATCGGACACTTTCAACTTCCTCACCTTAGAACACCAGACGTATCAAATATGGACAGGTGCTGCTTCTTTCTGCCTGTTTCATTTTTGTTTGTTCTTTACAACTTTTCCCGATGTTGAATGTTACGATGGGTGATTAATACGTTCTCGGCCTTACTTAGAAAAAAAACTCACTTATATATCCCTTATAATATTTCATTTACCTTGCAAGACGTTTCTTATTGAAGACAGCCATTTTGTACAATAAAAACAACGAGAATTAGATATCATAGTCATATATCAAAGACTTGTGTTATCCCTACTTGTTATGTTAATTAGGATGTTAAGTATTATTCTATACACCTATTCTTGTACTCTGTGTAATAGTAGTTGCCATACATTGTACCATGTACAAATGTCGTGCAATAAAGTTCTCTCTATGACGACTTTGGTTTAAAGCAAAGATATAACGTTTTAATTGCTACACAATCGCTACAAAATATACTTTGAAATCTTTATTCAGTATACCACTTCGCAGACTTAAAACAACAAAGTCTGAATTATGATGGTTTTTACATACGTACACACACATTACTGGAGAATTACAACAGTAAATGCATGTTTACTACTGAACTGTTGACCCGGAACGGTTAAAAGACGACAACAAAGAGTCGTCTGACAAGCCGGATCACTTTACATACCATGAGCCACAAACAAAACGAACTCTTTGGGGAAAATGACATTTTTAACCACCTGTGTGCTGTGTTCGGGACGCTTCTAGCGTTGGCCGGAGCAACATGGGGTGAAGGTAAGGAAACTTGGACGTCTAAGGGTTGTGAAAGACAAGTATATAGTGAGAAACAAAGGCCAACTTGAAGAAAGATTACTATAAGTCAACCACTAGTCTCTGGCATTGTGTACATTTAGTATATAACTAAATAGAAACGTTTTTTTTTCATTCAATTACATACATTTCGTGTCCAAGCAACGTTATAATTTTTATGGATTGTTCACGATATAATGATAAATGCACAGAGCTGTTCGCATTACTTCATCCTAGAACCAATATTGTAAATGACATGCTAGACCCAATATGTTGACTTATTCATACCTATAGATATCCATATATGTGTGTTTAGTTGTACTGTAAGTAGTTGTTATACATGTAGACCTTACGAAAGTCGTTGTACTTTTGTCGTGTCAATAAAGATTTCCTTATAATCAAAACGGTAGCAACTAATTATGAAATTCACGCTAACATGGAATAGCTACTATTGCAACTGTTTAATTGTTGTCCTTGAGAGGAATTTAGGGTAAACATGCCTGAGCGACGCCATTTTCCCTGCGGCTATACTAGAGCTACAGTAATCTGAGTCAAGCACTCCACTAAAGTATGTCAACAAACCTGTCTGCTAAACAGGGACAGAGCTAGAGAAAAGGTAGAATGTAATATCAATAACTTAGTTTAGAACGGTTTACTATGCTATAGCAATCTTTTTCAAGTAAAATCCTTCTATGTTGAAAAAAGTTTCCCTAACACTCAAAATTTGTGTTTACCTTTTGCTTTATAAAGTTGTACGCCTTAGTTGTACTTTTAAAGAGCCTTATTGCAGTGTGAAAGTTTGTACATACCCATCCTCATCCACATTAAATAAAAATTGTGTAAGATATCTGGTGATTGGGGGTTTAATATAACTTATTGGCTGCGAGGTGTTCTATATGGTCAACAGTAACAGCAATAATGCTCTTGGCTCTTGTCAACAAAACATTTCCAGTAACTTCAAGAATACCCATTGCGACGCTTTGATAAAAGGACAGGAGTAATTCATTTTTTTTTACCTTCCCTTTTACAAATGGAACATCTTGATAGACTTATTCTCAGAAACAACTAAGTCTAAGTCATCAGTTAGTGTAAGTCCTGTTGGAGAATTCAGTCCGTGTCCTTCCTTCGTCAGCAAGTGCCTGATAAACGTGCCGTCCCGACTGAACACGGAAACGCGTCGGTTGTAACAGTCAGCCAGGATGATGTTGTCCTCACTGTCCGTGATGACGCTGTAGGGACGGTACAACTGACCAGGTCCCGACCCGAGTGACCCGCACGTGAACAGGTGAAGACCAGCGGGGTTGAATATCTTCAGGTTACCGTTGCTACAGTCACTGACGATGATTTGGTTTCTGCTGTTGACGGCCACACGGAGAAAGGAATCAAATTGCTGCTGACCTTGACCTTTGTCCCCGAACTTCAGAATGACGTCACCAATAGGACTAAGCACAAATACTTGGTACCCAATAGTGACGACAATACGTCCCAAGCCGTCAACAGCGATACCTTTAGTAGTTTCAACTTTCGCTAAAGCCCCTGTTACATGGAAAATACGTGCTCCCCTCCTCCCATGTTTGTCTAGTACGTGGATCAGGTGTCCGTCTCCTGTCACCAACAGATCACCGTTTGTCAGTGCCGCCACATACTCAGGCTTATACCTCAACTTGACCTTCTGCTTGAGGGAAAAATCTTTGTCAAGAAATTGTAAACACCTTTTGTTGTAATCAGTCACTACAATGTCCCCATCCGCGGTGACAGCGAGTGATATGGGCATGTCAAACAGTCCATATTCACTTCTTTCCTCCCCAATAGTTTTAAATACAGTTAAACCTGCCCAAGACGACCACTCGGGGGACCGGGAAAAAGCGGTCGATTTGGACAGGTGGTCGCTGAGAAGAGTATCGACTCAAAACATGCCCGATGCAAAGTATAAATGGTTTCCGTGGTGTTTAATGGCAAATAGCAATCCGCCGCCATCCTTATTCTAGCAATCCGCCGCCATCCTTATTCTAAACATAACATCGTAATGGAAGTCAAAATCTGACGCAAAATGGCCAATTTCGGCACAAAACCGCGATAGTTATCATCAAAAATCGATGAAAACCTCAATTTTGAAAATGACGCGGTTGTTATGGGTCCCAATTTGGGCCGGTCGCGGTCGCGTTGGCCAGGTGGTCGTTGAGAAAAGGTCGCTTAATGCTTACGTCAATGGGAAAAAAATCGGGACCGAGAAAAAGCGGTCGAAATGGCCAGGTGGTCGCTGAGAAGAGGTGGTCGCTCGGGCAGGTTTGACTGTATTTGGGTTTGACTGTATTTCTAGAGGCGATGGCCACGGTCGTCCGAACTGGTGACGGTGCATTTGTCAATGTGGAAAACTGGCCTGATTGCAGGTCATGAATTGTTACACATTTGTGGGACTTACTCATTTTAGCCCACGGTGCGTGTCGTTACATACGTGACACAAGTAGTCGGTACACTCCACACAGTAGAACTCAGCAGACTTGCCTCTCTCACAGGCCGTACAGGGGAGTCCCTCAATCTTTCGCTCTAAAGTTTTCCCTTTCTCTTCCGACTGGTGCCGTTGCAGAATGTCCTTCAATTTGTCGACGTGGAAGTTGTTCTTCATACTTTGGACGCCATTTTCTGGGAGGGGCACGTGCTTTCGGCACGTCGGACAACTGAGTCTTCCCACCGGCTCTGTGGCCAGGAGCCTCTCCAAACACGGCTGGCAGAAGCTGTGAAGACACGGCAGCACCTTAGGCTGCCTGAAGTCCTCCAAACAGACCTGGCAGATGAGAAAGACATCGGTTATTTCGCTGATTACGCTGGAAGCCATTCTCACACGCCAATACCACCTAAAAGTAAAACTGAAAATACGTTACATCATTGACACGTGTACCGGTACTTTCCGTCTTTTAATAGCGTTCCGGGGATTTTTGTGTGTTGCTGATCCAGATGTTGGACAAAGGACGATCACGCAATCGTGACAATGCACATCTTGCTAAGGATTTGAGGGTACACATATAGTCCTGTTGAATAAAACCACCAAGAACATTGTCAGTGGTATTGCGACGCATGCTAAGTCATAACCTCAGGAAAATGGACGAGTGAATATGTAAGTCTCTGTGTGTATTTGTCTCTCTCGCTAGCTGGGGCGAATGACCCCCGGCAACCGTAGGGCCAGTCGGTAGGAGCCTCGATTTTAGTCAGGTTACGGCGGATTGTGTCTGATAGTATTTCAATGTACGTGGGTATAGCCATGTATTAAATTATCAGTGGTTAGCTACTGTACTACAAATATCCTCATTTCTACATGAACAAGGTGAAGTCATGTAAAAATTACAAAAACCGTGCGTTAAGGCCAATAATAATGTGTTTTTTGAGCTTGAAATAGTATCCGTTTACCTTAACAGGTTAAGACTGTATTAAAAACCCATGTTCATTATGATAATTCAATGACAACTGCATATGTTAAAACTGTATAACGTCTAGAAGTTCTCATATATTTTTATTGACTGCTAGACCGATAGGTTTCGCCTGTCTTAGATGAAGAAAAAGAACTTTATTGCACGACAACTGTACATGATACACTGTATGGCAGCAACAATTACACAAAGTACAAGATAAAGGTACAGAAGAAGCCGCTTAACTGCACGGCCTATTTGCCAGTGACTTTCGTGCAATTATCCGTCTGCTGCAATAATGCGAAGTTATCTAGCTGGATCCGGACCGCACCGGTTTGGGATTTGGGGACTCAGTGCAGATAACCGAAGTTTGTGTTAATCCGTTGTGCAATTAACTGACTTCTACTGTATAGGATAAAGCTTAACAACCTACGAGTAGTTAACATAACAATAAGGGGCAAGGTGCGTACGTGAAACCAGCGTTTAGGTGTGCGTTGTTGCATGGCGCGCGAACTTGGTCAACAGACTCAAGTTCCGCTTGGGTTAGCTTCCAAACTACAATACTGAACAAAAGGTTTGGTGTTCTCAACGACACTCATACCAGGGTCGATTCAATAGTAAGATAAAACAAGTTTAACTGATCATTTTTTAACAATAGTAGTCTACAAGCTGATCCTTTTCCTGTAACTTTTTTCCTATTTTGGGCACATACCTTCCGAAAATCAACATCACAATTAGATTTATGGACTAAACAGGAAACCATTTGAGGTTGATTAATGAACGAAAAAAATTGCCAAATCGTCGGTAGGAAGTTGAGAAGTTACATTTTGGCTTTTTTTCTTCTCTTGTGTAATTTTGCAAAACACACATAACGTAATTTTCTACGGACACTTGACGTCTATGCGGTTGATCTTCATATCAAGAGGACACCCTTTTTCGTTACGTTTTGTGTGATACTCTAACTACTATATGATTGAAGTCCGTGTTTAGAAGGTTAGGTCGATTAAACTACATCTATGAGGTCATAATTACGTCATTTTAGTATTACATAATAAGGCCACGTTGATTTGATTATATGGATGACATCCGCGCTCGCACCAATTTTCGGCCATTTCAAAAAAAAAAAAAGTTTTCGACCACACAATAAATTGTGCAAAGCAGCTGTAAAATGAGCACAAATATTCCGTAGATTGAAAAAAAAGTATCAGAAAACAGATAACTAATGCCATATATAGAATGCCAAAATGAATCTAAAGTCAAAGAATAAGATGTGAAGGGACGGAAAGAAAACAAGAAAGCTTCTGAAAAAAGCTGGCCGGTGCGTATTTTGGAAAAAGCCTGGATGTTAAACAAAATCACACGAAAAAGAGTTTTTAAACATCGAATTACTGAATTGGTCTTTCTTCTATTAAAAAAACACTACATGAGATTTCTCTAACAAAGAAAAAAAAATTAGCAAGTGGGGTTCGAACCTACGATCTACGGAAGATAGGTACTGTGCTGTAGACCGCTCGGCCACGCGGGCTCGATTACGCAATATCACGTATAGAAGAGCTATTTGGTTAAAGTGACCGATCCATGCATCCATCCATGCATCCATACAACCGCTTCTCCCGTCTCATAGCCGGTGCTATGCACCGGCAAAAAATCTATTGTTGGTTGGGGGAGGTACCAGTACAGAAAATTCAGGTCCAGAGGATCATGGTATACCATACTATGTGTGTTTAGTCCTATGTTCGACCTTCCTGGCCACTTTGATTTCATACTGAAGGCAACTTTTTTGGGGGGCAAAACTTTTTTTTTATTCGCTCGCTCGCATCAGTTTTGGAGTTCCCTTAGGATGTCATCCATATAATCAAATCAACATGGCCTAACTATGTCAAAATAGGTTGATTCAGATTTAGGATTACATGAACCACAAAAAATTTCCTGATCCTTCTCCAAGTCGTTTGGAAATTATGGGGGGGGGGGGGGGGGGCGAATAGCACCCCCGGCCACAAGAAAATAGCTCGGTCTAACAAGATTTTGTTTTTGTTTTTTTGTATGTGCATTTCAAGTTAAAATTTGTTTATCGGTAGACTCCTTTGCTGACCCCAGTATCATGCGTCCGGCCGGGTTGGACAGTGTGGGGTTGAACGTTGTGGTCGGGGTGTCCGCGTGTGTGGGGCTCTTCGTCCATGATCGGAGTGATAGCCGCCATCTTCTACCACCTGGTCACCAAATCACGCAGGTAAAATCTCTTCATAAACACTAAATGTAGATGATATTGAGAGACGAATGTCTACGACCGTTCTCCAGCGGCATCTAGCGATTACAGTAAGTTCTGCAGAATGTTAAACTGTTAACTAGAGTGTAATATTAGCTGTTCCAGCAAATACGAGAACAGGTTTGCGCGTGAGTAACTCATGTTAGGGAATTAACATAAGAATTAAAATCGACGTTCAAAAACACTTCTAAAGACCTGCCAAAGAAAAGACTCTTGCACTATCATGTTAGGTTGTTAGGGTTTGACGTTTGGCAAAATTATTCCATCATTGTTCTTAAATATCTACCTATGGTAAACAGTGAGATCCAAAACTACACCTTCTTGTAACCTCACCATTGCATTTTTATTTCCTATTGTTACACCTGCACCTGGCACATATCCCCAATGTGTATACTAGTGTATTGGTTCATTCCATACAGAGGTGACAGGGATGGTCACAGTTCCTCTTTCTCCTAGTTGTGGATCTGTGCAGCCACTGGCTTCATATCCCTAATGTGTACATAGTGATTCACCCCTGCACACAGTGGTGCCTAATTGACCAGCTTGACAGGGGTATTTATTGCCCAGCTGGTTTGCTCTAGAATTACCAGATAAACTAGGACCACTCTACTCCTGTCAAAAAGGGGTGTAAATATTCTTTTTAAACAAACCACAAAACTGCTGCAAACTTCTAATGCGCGCTGTAGCACAATGACTCACAATATCTATCCCCATAGCAAACGTGATCGCAAACGGTCCGGAAACACAAACATCCCTACCAGAATCAAGACCTGCTTTTTCAAACAGGTAATAAGAATGAAAAGAAATACAATAATACATGTTTTTTGAAGTTATCAAATTGGAATTATATCTGTTTTAAAATAGGATATACCCGTACCTTCTAATGTTACACACAAAGTCCTAAATCTCGGGCGCAATCCTCTGGAGACAACCCAAACACTTTTTCCAGACACTGCATACGACAAGATATATTCCATTTTCAAAGTATCTGTACGATCGTTGTGACAGTGTTTCTGCTTCGTACAGAAATAATTCTTTGGTAGCGCAAATTTGACATTTGATTCAACTAGAAGCGTCCGTGATGATGAAATTGTTTTTTTTACTGCAAGCCTTAGTTGCAATAATTTTTTTGAATATCATTATGATAAGACCCTTTAACAACCCGGCCAAAAAGGACAGGTAAAGAGCATTTACCTATCGCTTCATCTCATATATCCGCTCCTCTTCGTCCCTTCTTCATGATCATCCTGCTCCTGACAGCGTCCTACTGCCCTGACCTCGTTTCTCCCAAGTTGACAAAAAAATGTAAAAAAAAAAATTACACCAACCTCGAGAGCTTGGACATATTCTACAAACATTCCTTAGGCTGTGGTGGGGACTGGTGCATGCTATACTAAATCTATCAGCCACAACTACATAACATGTATAAAACATACGTGGAAAACACGTATTGCATGACAAGTCCGTTTTTGTAAATATCTCGACAAACTTAGAAAATGTTGAATCAGGGTTTAGTCAGTTGATTTTGTGGTCGCTTTTTTTCACAATTGAAACAAGGAGGCAGAGGAAAGAAAGTTCCACGTCACAAACACGGACAACTTTAGTGAGGGTTGACAAATGTCACTTTGTCAGAAAAACCATGTCAGAAACAGACAAGTTCAGCGAGGTTTCACAAATGTAGAATATCCATGTTACAAAGTTTGTATACAAACAGACTATATCTGTGAAGGTTGACAAATATAGAAAGTCCATATGACAAACGGACAATTTCCATGCGGTTAAGATCACATCTTATATATGTATTAGCTTATTGATTATTTGACATTTCCTATGATGTTGTGATATGAGCTGTTTCAAAAGTCCTAAGTATACCAGCAAGCCCAAAGACAACGAAAAGCCAACGAAAGTCTTCTTACCTTCCTTTGTTTCGAATGACATCTTTCCATTTATATGCATCATGCAATTTCAAAACGTTTTTCTAAAGGTCAAGTAACTGTTGGTGATGGCCGTAATTTCATTCAAACCTTTGACTAGATCTATTTCCTTAAATATAACTTGATGGCTGTTATGTACATATACTTCTGTAAGTTGTGTCCAAGTTTCGTTGTAGTAGGATGAAAAATGCCTACGTTACAGGGTTGAAAAGATAGTAACCCCTACATGCCCCCAGACCCGCGCCGGGTCTCTCTGGGGGCACCTAAAGCTTAATCCGGGCAATATCGAGTAAACGACCTGTCATTCAAATGTCAATCAACTGTTTCTTCGGATTGCACCTGGTGGCTTTCTCACGGTGTGGATTAGGGCAAGTAACTGTTGGTGATCGAGATCGAGAAAAAATCATCTCCTCCCACTTGTCAGCAGAAGTCAGCTTGATTTAAAATTTGTATACATATACATATATATGTATCTGTGTTATCCAAAACAGGGGAACAAGATTAGGGGATGCTGTTTTATATCAAAGTTACTCATGCAGGATGTTTTCTACTTATTTTTTGAAAATCTTTTTACTTGGTTTCGACTTACTTTTTAAAATCTTTTTACTATAAAAACACTTTCGACTTATTTTTTAAAATCTTTTTACTTGGTTTCGACTTATTTTCTAAAATCTTTTTACTATAAAAAAATTCGACTTATTTTAAAAAATGTTTTTACTTGGTTTCGACTTATTTTTAAAAATGTTTTACTTGGTTTCGACTTATTTCTAAAAATGTTTTTACTTACTAATTGGTTTCGACTTATTTTAAAAAATCTTTTTACTATAAAAAAACTTTCGACTTATTCTTTAAAATCTTTTTACTATAAAAACTGTTGACTTATTTTTAAAAATCTTTTTACTTGGTTTCGACTAATTTTCTAAAATATTCTTACTTGGTTTCGACTTATTTTTGCAAAAATCTTTTTACTTGGTTTCGACATATTTTTAAAAAAATCTTTTAACTTGGTTTCGACTTATTTTTACAAATGCTTTTTACTTGGTTTCGACTTATTTTTTAAAATGCTTTTCACTATAAAAAAAACTTTCGACTTATTTTTAAAAATGCTTTTTACTTGGTTTCGACTCATTTTTTAAAATGCTTTTTACTTGGTTTCGACTTATTTTCTAAAATCTTTTTACTATAAAAAAAATTCGACTTATTTTTAAAAATGTTTTTACTTGATTTCGACTTATTTTTTAAAATGTTTTTACTTGGTTTCGACTTATTTTTAAAAATATTTTTACTTGTTTCCACTTATTTTTAAAAATGCTTTTTACTATAAAAAACTTTCGACTTATTTTTTAAAATGCTTTTTACTATAAAAACT
>NC_049987.1:5059427-5063687 GCF_000003815.2 Branchiostoma floridae | reverse complement strand
ATTTTTACAAATCTTTTTACTGGGTTTCGACTTATTTTTTAAAATCTTTTCACTATAAAAAAACTTTCGACTTATTTTTTTAAATCTTTTTACTTGGTTTCGACTAATTTTCTAAAATATTTTTAATTGGTTTCGACATATTTCTAAAAATCTTTTTACTTGGTTTCGACTTATTTTTTAAAATCTTTTTACAAAAAAAAACTTTCGACTTATTTTTAAAGATCTTTTTACTTGATTTCGACTTATTTTTTAAAATGTTTTTACTTGGTTTCGACTTATTTTTTAAAATATTTTTACTTGGTTTCCACTTATTTTTAAAAATCTTTTTACTATGAAAAAACTTTCGACTTATTTTTTAAAATCTTTTTACTGTAAAAACTTTTGACTTATTTTTAAAAATCTTTTTACTTGGTTTCGACTTATTTGCTAAAATCTTTTTACTAACTTTCGACTTATTTTTTAAAATCTTTTTAATTGGTTTCGACTAATTTTCTAAAATATTTTTAATTGGTTTCGACTTATTTTTAAAAATCTTTTTACTATGAAAAGTCTTTCGACTTATTTTTTTAAATCTCTTTACTTGGTTTCAACTTATTTTTTAAAATTCTTTTTACTTGGTTTCGACTTATTTTTAAAAATCTTTTTACTTGGTTTCGACTTATTCTTTAAAATTATTTTACTATAAAAAACTTTCGACTTATTTTTAAAAATCTTTTTATTGTTGTTTTCAATCGTACCTTTTGATAAAGGGTGATTGGTCTATTCAACATATGAGAAAGAGATATGCTATCGATTTATGCCTCTTTTCCTAGTGTGTCATAGGCTACACCTGCCTTGGGGTGCTTGATTGACGGGACATGTGCGTGACCGGTGCATGAACCCCAGAGTTGACCCGGGGTCGTCACGCTGAGGACTGCGTTCAGGCGAAGTAATCTTGCAATAACATCTTAGGCACGTAATGTGTCATTCAACCGGTCACTGTAGTTTTCCGCCTTGACAAATAAAATTTTGCATAGTCATTAATATTAATTGTATTTACATCGTTTTTACCGAATCATGGCCGAGAAATTTGCATATACTAGCCAAATTTCTGTGTGTAGGCGGGACTCAAACAGTTACAGAATAACACAGACCAACTCCTCGGTTCCAGGGGGCGACCTGCCCGAAGAAAACTCTACAACAGACCTGGGAACCCCCTGAGTTAGTCTCTCCGCGCGATGAAATTTATAGAGATCAGGGTAGCATCCAGGCTACCAGTCTCTGGGAGTTCTTCCACTTTTATTTTGGGAATTGTACCGCTGAGGAGTCCGCTGTAGCTCCTAGACTTTTTCATAGAGTCTAGAGACGTGTTGCCGCCCGTCGGATCACCACAATATGTTTTGTGCCGGAAGTAAACAGGCAAGGACAGTACTTCTAAAAATTTGGGCAGAAAACGAGGTAGGTGTTTTTTTTTAATGTGACTGTGTTCGACTAACGCCGGCGGCATATGTCCATAAAAGGACCCAGTCGGACAGTTTGGGGGGAACGAAAAGTACGTTACAAATGATAACAAGAACAAAAAACGAGCAAACTCCAATTCCCTTGTAAAAAAAAACTTAAGGTATGTATGGGTATGATCAACGTTAATAGGTACGTTTTCATTATGGTGGCCATCATGCCGATGCAACATTCGTAATTTCTCTTCTTTTGGGCTGTTTAATTTTTTTTTTAATTTGTGGGGTCGACATCTCTCACGCACCCCGGGAACGGGTTTTCTGCGCGTTAAAAATCTGCGCGTGCGTTAAAAATCTGCGCGTTAAAAAATTAAGTTGTGCATTGATAAATTCTTAGTAAGAAAAATGTGACCCCATTATATGAGGTTGTGCAATATACAGATCAGATTGTGTTAGAACTATGGTGTTTTTCTATGTTTCTATGTTCACGCTTTCAAGTTTGGTGCAATTCCTTTTTTTTTGTACATGTCAACTCAGCAGACACGAGGTTGGGGCTGCAGGTGGGTTAAAACCAGGTGCAGGATGATGGGACGACGAGGAGCGGAGATCAGATTAAGCTACCGGTGGTCGACAAGGCAAGTCCGAGGAACCGGTCGCCGACGTAGCCAGGAAGCCATAGTTCCAACAGCCTCTACACAATTCCCCAACTCCAGAGCTGACGCCACCCCAAGGATTAAGCATGAAGGTGGGTTTCACCCGTATCATTGTTAGCTTAATGCAAATTTTAAGACCTGCTTCCAATACCATATTCTGCACGCCCCACGTAGTGAACAATCGTAGAAACCCTGAGGCAGACGCTTCGGTAAATTTTAAAGTTTTTCTCGTTGTATTTTAGGTACCGCTTTTATTGCCACATTTTGTCCGCTCCACATGGTGAACGTCATAATTCCATTCGTCGAAAATCCCTATAAAGGCAGGTCTGACATTCTTTGCCAACTTTTTAAAAACAATAAAACACAATGGGGTCACAGGGCATATATATATATATAACTTTGTTGGTAGCGTCACTATTTACCCGTAATTTTGCTATTCAAAACAACGATTTACTTTCTCAAATTACGTCTTTTTTAAACATCAGACACACTTGCACGAGTTAGCATCGGCAGTCACATTCCATCTGCGCACTATCGGTAGCTGCGATCAAAATATGGTTGGGCCTAGGGTTCTAGACAAATATACTCAGAATTGCATGCAATAAATACTTGTTCAAATGACTTCAAACGTGGTGAAAATTACACGCGGCAAGGAAAGTGTTCATTTTCTGACCATTGAAGGTACCTGGTGTGCTTGTATGACAACCGTCGAAAAGGAAAGGCCTATACTAATTTTATACAGCTTGTAATTTCTAAGTATGTAAGATTCATTCATTAACGGATCATCGGGGTTTTAACCAGTAGATAAAAAGGTAGCAGATGCAAGTTAAAAGACTGGCTCGTTGAAAATGATAATGTACACAAAAAATGTTTAAACGTTTCCAGTACACCAAGAGTTCTGATCGAACGTGTCCGTGACTCACCGTGATTCACCGTTAACGCGTTAATTTGACGTTCTGGTCAGGTCTAATTATCGCAAGTGTTCTGATACGTGTATGTAAAGGGTTAGTGTGTGACCACAATCGTTTCCCTCTCATAGCAAAGAAAATGAGCCGGATCGGTGAAAATCCAAGCCGCTTGGAGCGTTCACACTCAAGAAAACGATCCGGATCAAGCGGCTTCGACGTTGAAGCCGCTTCATTTTTTTGAGTGTGAACGGGGTCTAAGTCGTCACCCACCTGTCAGTTAGCCGCACAGCTGCATCGGGATTATGTTTCTCACATCACAGGGAAGGTTAATAACAGTGACATTAATGGCGTGTGAACAGCTCAGGTCAGCTAGTGTAGTTTATAAACAATCAACTTGCATGCCACACTGTACAGTAGAGTTACGTGAAATTTGTTAGTATTTACAGTTACGCTGCCCTGTCATATCACATGTCAACGCACTAGAATACCCTCAAAAACGTATTACTATAACGCCTGTGCACATGTGTATTTTTTCACTCATGTTATTATGCGTAGCTTTGTCTGCTAGCCAAATTTTCTCACCACAATGCAAGAAATAGCGTTTCAAGGGGTCAATAGTTCAAACTGTTCCCGGGGAGAATACCCTCAGTCCCACTTGTCACGCCTTCCATGCTGCACATGCTGAAAATTCGGCCAATAATATTTCGCCCAAACCTTAAAAGTAAGAAATTCACTGCCGCCGCCTCTAAAAAATGTTCGTCGTCACTTCCAAACAACATAAAATTAATACTTTGATGCAGAACTAGCTAACTTAAGATAGTTGAATCCAACTCTAAGTGTTGAAGTAAGCCTCACGAGGTAAAGTAATTCGTAATACATTAGTATCATTCGCGTGCAATACCCTGTACAGGGAAACTAATATAGTATGTTACACAAAATCGCGCAATCACGTGAATGGAATGTTTGGAGAATATGGCTTGTGTGATTCTTTTATTTCTTTCTTGTCAGATTGGCAGAAGTGAGGTCAGGGCTGCTATGTAGGATGTGTTGAAACCAGGAGTAGGATGATCATGAAAAAAGGGACGACTAAGAGCGGAGATGAGATGAAGCGACAGGTGGTTGACAAGTCACGCCTGGCCGAGGAACTGGTCATTCAAACATGCAGGAATATTCTTGAGAGACATTTCAATGTTTTAGAAGCCTAACGAAGCACTTTTGTATGGAACAGTTAGGTTTCCGTAGAAATCAAGAATAAATTTTGCTTCT
>NC_049987.1:5057164-5059327 GCF_000003815.2 Branchiostoma floridae | reverse complement strand
ATCTGGGTAAACAATCAACAGTAGTTCCAATCGGTAATAATGATCTGGGTGAAACCCACCTTCATATTTTCGCTGGCACGATGTTGGTCCTGGAGTTGTTCTGTGGCTTCCTCTGGTTAGCTATTAGGTCGGCGGTTTGTTCAAAGCGACCAGTTCCTCGGCCAGGCGTGACTTGTCAACCACCTGTCGCTTCATCTCATCTCCGCTCTTCGTCGTCCCATTTTTTCATGATCATCCTACTCCTGGTTTCAACAAATCCTACAGCCCTGACCTCACGTCTGCCGTTTTTGTCGGGAAAGTCGGAAAATAAGAGTCCGGTCCAGTTTCGATGATTTCGACAGGGATTTGAATATCGTTTATCGAATATCGTCCCTTTCCCTCGTCTCCACTATGGAATAACCCATGGTTGCTGAGCAATGACATTCACTGCCTAGTGTTCATATTGCGTAATGCAGATGAAAGGCCAAGCCAAGCTGACTGACCCAGCCAAGCAGTCATTTCGCTGCCAGACAGAGAGGAAAAAAGCCACGCCACGGGTCTTGAGCTGGTCTCTGATGATCAATAACACCTGCTGCCACGAAGTCAACACACTCCCTTTCACTTTGGTAAGTAACTCAGCTTCCACTTCTGCGTACCGAAGAGGATCTTAGAAAAGTTCCTTTGTCTGGTTTGATCAGAGCCAGGTATACAAATTAGTAGTTTATCAAAGATTATCAAATTGTTAGCTTCGTACTTTTTTTTAATTTGTACGTAAATGCACTTGACTTATTCTTTTTGTCAGTAAAGATTATCAAATTGTTAGCTTCGTACTTTTTTTAATTTGTACGTAAATGCACTTGACCTGTTCTTTTTGTCAGTATATATATATATTTGTTTTAAAAATGGGATATATCTTGTGGTATGCAGTGTCCGGAAAACAACGTCGTTTGGGTTGTCTCCCGAGGATTCCGTCCCAGATTTCGGACATTGTGTGTAACAGTAGAACACAATAGGGCTACGGAACTGCTAAACTGTAATGATATATCTCATTTTCAAAACAGATATGTATTCAATTTGATTCCTTCTAAAGGGATATATTATTACATTTCTTATTATTCTTACTCTATTTCTTATAATTCTTATTCTTATTCAAAAGCGAAGTATCATTTTGAAATAGCTTGGATATTTCAATCGGCTAGAGCGTTCAAGTTGATATACGTGTGCATGTTCTCTCTCAATCTCTGCACAGGTCGGGCAAGAGAGATAAACACGGGCAAGACCGACTCCTCCCGCCGCAACGGACGTCGCTGATGGCTTGCGCTGGAAGACGAGCTGTATCACTGTGGGGAAGGACGCCCGTATGCAAATTGCAACAACTGGCGGGACCAAGGCTGGGAGCCATGCAAAATCCGGAACAACGTCGCCCTAAGGAGCAAGGCCATGAGAGGAAAATGCCAGACCGGAGCAGAGCCGCGTACAGCCAAGATTGCGCTGCTACAACTATGGAAATACTGACGCCAGTTTATGGACTGATGTACACGTATCGTCTGCATTACTAGTATTTGACTTTACAGACACAAATACGTATTGTCTAGTCTATTATGTGTATCAAAGAATATACAAGTAATGTAATAGACTCAGACGACGACGGTCCAAATCAAACCATGTGCGGATTTACGAATGGTGGAAATCCCATACAGACGCACGTAAGGTCTCATTGATGAGTTTTTAACTGCATTGGGAGTAATGGCATGCAAAAATACGTGTTTCACATGGGCGCGTACAAAATGAACGCACTTGAAATATGTTTATTCTATTTATTCTTTGTTGCGCTCATTTACGTTTTATCTTGTAAAAAATTTACGACAACAGCTAAACATTCAGTCTTATATGACAATTAGAACATGCATGAAGTTAGTACACACCGCAACGGGGACTGCACAACTCAGAACTGTGTGCCTCCGACCCAGACCGCAGCTACCGAACATTGCCTACTAATTTCTTGAAGTCGAAAGAAACTTTCACCAATCTAACGTTAGAGATCAGTTGGGCTGGATAAAAGGAAAATTCTCATCGCTAAAAAAACACCTCCGTGCAGCCGCTTACTTTTTTGGGCCGTAATTTGGAGTAATGCATCAACGGGACCTTACAAATATTATGTATGCAAGCTGATGTTGCATTTCA